>NC_084618.1:2999083-3044083 GCF_033978795.1 Nerophis ophidion | reverse complement strand
ATAAGCTGAATAAATAGTAGTGGTGAAAGGTCGCCAGATGGAGGGACAGACGAGCAGATGGGACGTGAGGGCAACAAGTCAGACAGACGTTTACATACCAGCGACCTCTCAGCCAAAGTCCTGACTTAGGACATCGACTTGTACAAAACCCCGAAACCAGTAAAGTTGGCACGTTGTGAAAATAATAAATAATTAAAGCTGCAAGCAGCGTTGGTCGGGTCCGCCTTTGGCTGCTGCCCCCGAGACCCACGGCCGGATAAGTGGTAGAAGACGCCTTGGTGTCACTATTTAATGCATTGTGAAAGTAATGCAGTTGTTGTATTGAAGTGAAAATATCAAGCTTCCTGTTGATTTTTGCTAAAGTATGTCAATTATTAAAATGTAGGTCTAAATGAGACCTACATAGTGGTTTTTGTTTGATGTCTCTACGACATTCCTACCGGAAGTTACAAGCAGTTTTGTCTGTGTTTTCTTCCTAGGAGCAGTTTGTCTGTGTTGTATTCCTAGGGGGCGCTAGAGCACAATTTTGAGTTTTGGGGTTTGGTTTTTTTATTAACTCGCAATTGTTGCCAGTCCTGATATGTGTGCCAAGTTTGGTGAGTTTTGAAGCATTTTAAAGGGGTCAAATTACAGCTGAAAGAGGCAAAAATGACATTTTTTTAGGAAACTTTGCGCAGGGGTTCTTTGAAGGCGCGTAAAATCCAAACCGGAGAAGTAATCAAAACTTTGTTGGACAGTTTTAATCAAAAGCATTCAATCACTCTCCTGTGCGAGTTTGAAGCCGAAACGACAAACGCACTGGGAGGAGTTTACGTTTGAAAAAGGTGACGGGTTTTTACAAAACTTTTATTTTGAAGGGGTAATTTTTAACTTCCTGTTGATTTTTGCCGAAGGATGTCAATTATCTAAATGTAGGTCTAAGTGAGACCTACATAGAAGTCTTTGTTTCATGTCTTTCCGGCATTCCTACCAGAAGTTACAAGCAGTTTTGTCTGTGTTTTCTTCCTAGAAGCAGTTTTTTCTGTGTTTTATTCAAAAATTGCGCAAAAGCGCAATTTTGAGTTTTTTTTTTTTTTCATTGGATCACAATTTCTGCCAGTCCTAATGTGTTTGCCAAGTTTGGTGAGTTTTGAAGCATTTTTAGGAGGTCAAATTACAGCTGAAAGAGGCAAAAAATGCATATTTTGCAAAAATTTTGTTTTGAAGGGGTTTTTGCCAACTTCCTGTTGATTTTAGGTATAGAAGTATCTAATGGGGAATCAAGGTCTAAGTCAGTCCTACATAGAGGATTTTGTTTCATGTCTCTACGACATTCCTAACGGAAGTTACAAGCAGTCTGTTTTTCTTTCCTTCCTAGGGGGCGCTAGCGCGCAATTTAGATTTTTCTGGTTTGGCTGCCTAATATGTTGGGAAGGAATGCCAGACCGAAGTGTGTGTCAAATTTGGTGAGTTTTGAAGCATGTTAAGGGGGTCAAATTACAGCGCATAGGTGCGCATAGGTGCGGAAGATAGAAAGAATAATAAAACGTTACAGTTTCAATAGGGTCCTTGGCCCATTGGACCCTAAAAACAGACTATAATGATTTGCAAATCCTTATATTCAATTGAATAGACTGCAAAGACAAGATATTTAACCTTTGAACTGGTTATTATTTGCAAACATTAGCTCATTTGGAATGGGTTGCCTGCGACATGATTCCAAAAAAAGCTGGCACAAGTGGCAAAAAAGACTGAGAAAGTTGAGGAATGCTCATCAAATACTTATTTGGAACATCACTACAGACTATTTGAGAACAGGTGGGTGCCGTGATTGGGTATAAGAGCAGCTTCCGTGAAATGCTCAGCCATTCACAAACAAGGACGGGGCGAAGGTCACCGCTTTGTGAACAAATGCGTGAGTTAATTGTCCAACAGTTTAAGAACAACATTTTTCAACCAGCTATGGCAAGGAAATTAGGGATTTCACCGTCTACAGTCCGTAATATCATCAAAAGGCTCAGATAATCTGGAGAAATCACTGCATCGAAACGATGATATTACGGACTTTCGATCCCTCAGGCGGCACTGCATCAAAAAGTGACATCAGTGTGTAAAGGATATCACCACACCGGCTCAGGAACACTTCACAAAACCACTGTCAGTAACTACATTTCCTCGCGACATCTGTACGTGCAAGTTACAACTCTACTATGCAAAGCCACAGACATTTATCAACAACACCCAGAAACGCCGCCGGCTTCCCTGGGCCCGAACTCATCTAAGATGAACCGATGCAAAGTGGAAAACTGTTCTGCGGTCTGACTAGTCCACATTTCAACTACAGTCGGTCAGTACATCTGTAACTGCAAGTTAAAACTTTACTATGCAAATCGAGAGCCATTTATCAACAACACCCAGAAATGCTGTTTGCTTCGTTCAGCCCATGACTCATCTAAGATGGACTGTGGTCTGACGAGTCCAAAACTCAAATTGTTTTTTTTGAAAACTGTGGACGTCAAGGATTGTTCTAGGCCCAAAGTGTAAAAGCCAGCATGTGTGATGGTATGGGGGTGTATTAGTGCCCAAGGCATGGGTAACTTACACATCTGTGAAGGCACCATTAATGCTGAAAGGTCCATACAGGTTTTGGAGCAACATAAGTTGTCATCCAAGCAACGTTATCACGGACGCCCCTGCTTATTTCAGCAAGACAATGCCAAGCCACGTGTTACAACAGCGTGGCTTCATAGTAAAAGAGTGAGGGTACTAGACTGGCCCGCCTGTAGTCCAGACCTGTCTCCCATGGAAAACGTGTGGCGAAATATGAAGGATTTACGATGTACACAACGTGCCAACTGCTCTGGTTTTGGGTTTTGGCCAACGTGGATCACATGGGACAAAGAAACCCTCTAAAAAGGAATGTTTTCTGCTTAAAACCTGTGCCTTCACACCAAAAACCACAAACTTGCGCCTCACTGTCACGCCGAAGCATCTCTATTGCCGTCTCTCGGCCCTTGGCTACGTACCCTGGTGCTGAAGCTGATCCAAGTCCAGGAACTTGCTGGGTCTGGGGTTGAACCCCATGGCCGCCTCTCGCTCCGCCTCTTTGCGCTTTTGCTGCTCCTGCTGGCGGGCTCTCCTCGCCACCTCCTCCTGCAGCTCGTCCAGCTCGCTGCGCTCTGAGACCAAAAGACGATACAATGAATTTCACCTGACGAGCTCGCAGCTAAATGCGTGTCTCCATACACAGTGTGGAGCCGCTCCGCTAAGTCAATAATCATTACTTCCATTTGTGTAAATAAACTGCATTTCTTAACACATTTTCAAAGGGAGACAGGTCTGGACTACAGGCAGGCCAGTCTAGTACCCGCACTCCTTCACTATGAAGTCACGTATTTGTAACACGTGGCTTGGCATTGTCTTGCTGAAATAAGCAGGGGCGGCCATGATAACGTTGCTTGGATGGCAACATATGTTGCTCCAAAACCTGTATGTACCTTTCAGCATTAATGGTGCCTTCACAGATGTGTAAGTTACCCATGCCTTGGGCACTAATGCACCCCCATACCATCACACATGCTGGTTTTTCAACTTGGCGCCTAGAACAATCCGGATGGTTCTTTTCCTCGACGCCCACAGTTTCCAAAAACAATTCAAAATGTGGACTCGTCAGACCACAGAACACTTTTCCACTTTGAATCAGTCCATCTTAGATGAGCTCGGGCCCAGGGAAGCCGGCGGCGTTTCTGGGTGTTGTTGATAAATGGCTTTGGCTTTGCATAGTAGAGTTTTAACTTGCACTAAAATATGTTTGCGACCAACTGTAGTTACTGACAGTGGTTTTCCGAAGTGTTCCTGAGCCCATGTGGTGATATCCTTTACACACTGATGTCGCTTTTTGATGCAGTACCCCCTGAGGGATCGAAGGTCCATAATATCGTCGCTTATGTGCAGTGATTTCTCCAGATTCTCTTAAGCTTTTGATGACATTATGGACCTTAGATGGTAAAAAACCTAAATTCCTTGCATTAGCTGGTTGATAAATGTTGTTCTTTAACAATTTGCTCATGCAGTTGTTGACAAAGTGGTGACCCTCGCCCCGTCCTTGTTTGTGAACGACTGAGCATTTCACGAAAGCTGCTCTTACGCCCAATCATGGCACCCTACCTGTTGCCAATTAGCCCGTTCACCCGTGGGATGTTCCAAATAAGTATTTGATGAGCATCCCTCAACTTTTTCAGTCTTTTTTGCCACTTGTGCCAGCTTTTTTTAAACACCTCACAGGCAACACATTCCAAATGAGCTAATTTATGCCAAAAATAACAAAAGTTTTCCAGTTCGAACGTTAAATATCTTGTCTTTGCAGTCTATTTAATTGAATATTAGTTGAAAATGATTTGCAAATCATTGTATTCCTGATAATATTAATAATAATAATAATAATAACAATAATAATAATAATGTCTGTCTATCTGTGTTGGCCCTGCGATGAGGTGGCGACTTGTCCAGGGTGCACCCCGCCTTCCGCCCGATTGTAGCTGAGATAGGCACCAGCGCACCCCGCAACCCCAAAGGGAATAAGCGGTAGAAAATGGATGGATGGATGTATTCTGGTTTTATTTACCATTTACACATCGTGCCAACTTCACTGGATTTGTGGGATGTTCCAAATAAGTGTTTGATGAGCATTCCTTGACTTTCTCAGTCTTTTTTGCCACTTGTGCCAGCTTTGTTTTAAACATGTCACAGGCAACACATTCCAAATGAGCTAATATTTGCCAAAAATAACAAAACTTTTCCAGTCCGAACGTTAAATATCTTGTCTTTGCATTCTATTTAATGAAATATAAGTTGAAAAAAATTTGCAAATCATTGTATTCTGGTTTTATTTATTATTTACACAACGTGCTAACTTTACTGGTTTTTGGCTTTATGTGTGGCGGGAAATTGGGACCTCTACATAAAGATTTTGATGATTATTGCCTGTTCACGTGTGGGATGTTCCAAATAAGTGTTTGATGAGCATTCCTTAACTTTCTCAGTCTTTTTTGCCACTTGTGCCAACTTTTGTAAAACATCTCGCAGGCAACACATTCCAAATGAGAAATTTTGCAAAAAGTAACAAATGTTTTCCAGTTGAAACGTTAAATATCTTGTCTATTTAATTAAATATTAGTTGAAAATGATTTGCAAATTATTGTATTCCTGATAATAATAATAATAATAATAATAATAATAATAATAATAATAATGTCTGTATATCTGTGTTGGCCCTGCGATGAGGTGGCGACTTGTCCAGGGTGCACCCTGCCTTCCGCCCGATTGTAGCTGAGATAGGCACCAGCGCACCCCGCGACCCCAAAGGGAATAAGCGGTAGAAAATGGATGGATGGATGTATTCTGGTTTTATTTACCATTTCCACATCGTGCCAAACTCACTACTTTTGTTTTACTCTTGCAATGTATTAATTTCTTCGGGTCATTTCTTCCCGCGTGCTTGCTCACCTGCGTTGGAGGGACCCCGGCGTCCAGGTGAGGGCAGCTCCTGCAGGATGGCACCGCTGCTCTTAGACTTGGGCACCGAGCGCCACGAGGGTCCGGACATCAGCGCCCGCTTGTGTTGGCCCACCTCCCTGCCGGGACAAAAAAAGGGAAATGAGCGAGGGCGTCTTCTCATCAACGTGGACCGCGGGTTTGAAACCTGTCCGGGCTGCTGCTGTTCCTCTCGCTGCTCTCGTAGCCGCTCTCCATCCTCTGGATCAGGCGGGGTTGGTGCTCCACCCCCCTCAGAGGCGGGGGGGCGGGCGGGCCCGTGGTGGGTCGGCCGGCCGACGACCTGGGCGGACCCGTCGGCCCGATCCTCGCCTCCAGCGCCGCAGCCTGCTGGGAGCCTCGCGGCGTGGGCGTGGTGGTCCGCACCGGCGGCTGGGGGGGCGGAGGCAGACTGGGGCCCGGCAGGGTGTGGTAGCCCTGAGAGCAGATCCTCTGGGTGGAGAAGATGCTGTCGATGTTCAGGGCTTCTCTGCGGGGCCTCCAGGTGGGCCGGTAGCAGCCTCCCGAGGAACTGGACCACAAAGAGAACCTGGTCAACTTGGGACTCTTTGCGCTCGTCTCCTATCGGCCAATCAGCTTTTCCTGTCCAGCCGTCCCAAAGTGTCACTAAATCCATCACGGAGGACTCATAACCCGCCTTCTTTACGACTTACTGCTGGCTTTTGATAGCCTTAAAGAAGTGAGTAATGAATGAATGCACTGCAAATTCCGCTCATCCTTTTTCCTACGTTTTGAAACCTGCGGTTTATAAAACGGTGCAGCCACTTTACTTTACTGCTAACGGCCATAATGAGGTGGCGACTTGTCCAGGGTGTACACCGCCTTCTGCCCGAATGCAGCTGAAGTGATTTAGTGATTTATTTTTATATAGCGCTTTTCTCAAGTGACTCAAAGCGCTTTACTTAGTGAAACCCAATATCTAAGTTACAATTAAAGCAGTGTGGGTGGCACTGGGAGCAGGTGGGTAAAGTGTCTTGCCCAAGGACACAACGGCAGTGACTAGGATGGCGGAAGCGGGGATCGAACCTGCAACCCTCAAGTTGCTGGCACGGCCACTCCACCAACCGAGCTATACCGCCCCTAGAATTTTAATACATTTTAAAGACTTGGTCTTCACTTGTGTAAATAAATTCATTTATTTTTTTACTTTGCTTCTTATAACTTTCAGAAAGTGAATTATGTTTATATAGCGCTTTTTCTCTAGTGACTCAAAGCGCTTTACATAGTGAAACCCAATATCTAAGTTACATTTAAACCAGTGTGGGTGGCACTGGGAGTTAAGTGTCTTGCCCAAGGACACAACGGCAGTGAGTAGGATGGTGGAAGCGGGAATCGAACCTGCAACCCTCAAGTTGCTGGCACGGCCGCTCTACCAACCGAGCAATACCGCCCCTAAGCTTCATTGCCCTTTCTTAGGGGCACTCACCTTTTGTTTATTTCTTTGTTTAAGCATTAAATACCTTTTTTTTTTTTTTTACCTGCACCCTGCCTCCTGCTGTTTCCAATATCTACAAAGCAATTAGCTACCAGCTGCCACCTACTGATATGGGAGAGTATTACACGGTTACTCTAGTCTAGACAACACCGACACTCAACAACAAGTGAAGTGAAGTGAATTATATTTATATAGCGCTTTTTCTCTAGTGACTCAAAGCGCTTTACATAGTGAAACCCAATATCTAAGTTACATTTAAAGCAGTGTGGGGGGCACTGGGAGCAGGTGGGTAAAGTGTCTTGCCCAAGGACACAACGGCAGTGACTAGGATGGCGGAAGCGGGAATCGAACCTGCAACCCTCAAGTTGCTGCCACGGCCACTCTACCAACCGAGCTATGCCACTGCTGGCTCAGCAGTGGTCCCCAACCTTTTTGTAGCTGCGGACCGGTCAACACTTGATAATTTAACCAGAAAAAGTGAATTAGTGAATTATATATTTATATAGCGCTTTTCTCGAGTAACTCAAAGCGCTTAACATAGTGAAACCCAATATCTAAGTTACATTTAAAGCAGTGTGGGTGGCACTGGGAGCAGGTGGGTAAAGTGTCTTGCCCAAGGACACAACGGCAGTGACTAGATGGCGGAAGCGGGAATCGAACCTGCAACCCTCAAGTTGCTGGCACGGCCACTCCACCAACCGAGCTGTACCGCCCCAAAAGGGAGATTTTTGTCATTAAAAAGGGAAGTTTTTGGGTTGGTGCACTAACGGTTGGTAGAGCGGCCGTGCCAGCAACTTGAGGGTTGCAGGTTCGATTCCCGCTTCCGCCATCCCAGTCACTGCCGTTGTGTCCTTGGGCAAGACACTTTACCCACCTGCTCCCAGTGCCACCCACACTGCTTTAAATGTAACACAGATATTGGGTTTCACTATGTAAAGCACTTTGAGTCACTAGAGAAAAGCGCTATATAAATATAATTCACTTCACTTCACTAATTGTAAGTGTATCTTGTGTTTTTTATGATGATTTAATTAAAAAAAAATAATAATAATAATACAAAATTCTTCTGCGGCCCGGTTAGGGACCACTGGGCCACATCACCCCCCGCGACCCAGAAAAGGACAAGCGGTAGAAAATGGACGGATGGATAATGCAAAAAGAACAAAGAAAAACAAGCAAAGACACTGAAAAGGTGTGTTATTGTTTGTGCTGTGGCGCACATGTTTTGCTCAAGGACACAACGGCAGTGACTAGGATGGTGGAAGTGGGAATCGAACCTGCAACCCTCAAGTTGCTGGCACGGCCACTCCACCAACCGAGCTATACCGCCCCAAAAGGGAGATTTTTGTCATGAAAAAGGGAGGTTTTTGGGTTGGTGCACTAACGGGCGGTATAGCTCGGTTGGTAGAGCGGCCGTGCCAGCAACTTGAGGGTTGCAGGTTCGATTCCCGCTTCCGCCATCCTAGTCACTGCCGTTGTGTCCTTGGGCAAGACACTTTACCCACCTGCTCCCAGGGCCACCCACACTGCTTTAAATGTAACTTAGATATTGGGTTTCACTATGTAAAGCGCTTTGAGTCACTAAAGAAAAGCGCTATATAAATATAATTCACTTCACTTCACTAATTGTAAGTGTATCTTGTGTTTTTATGAGGATTTAATTAAAAAAATAAAATAAAATAATAATAATACAAAATTCTTCTGCGGCCCGGTTAGGGACCACTGGGCCACATCACCCCCCGCGACCCAGAAAGGGACAAGCGGTATAAAATGGACGGATGGATAATGCAAAAAGAACAAAGAAAAACAAGCAAAGACACTGAAAAGGTGTGTTATTGTTTGTGCTGTGGCGCACATGTTTTGCTCAAGGACACAACGGCAGTGACTAGGATGGTGGAAGCGGGAATCGAACCTGCAACCCTCAAGTTGCTGGCACGGCCACTCCACCAACCGAGCTATACCGCCCCAAAAGGGAGATATTTGTCATGAAAAAGGGAGGTTTTTGGGTTGGTGCACTAACGGGCGGTATAGCTCGGTTGGTAGAGCGGCCGTGCCAGCAACTTGAGGGTTGCAGGTTCGATTCCCGCTTCCACCATCCTAGTCACTGCCGTTGTGTCCTTAAGCAAGACACTTATTTCGTGCGACCCACACTGGTTTAATTGTAACAGAGATATTGGGTTTCACTATGTAAAGCACTTTGAGTCACTAGAGAAAAGCGCTATATAAATATAATTCACTTCACTTCACTAATTGTAAGTGTATCTTGTGTTTTTATGAGGATTTAATTAAAAAAATAAAATAAAATAATAATAATACAAAATTCTTCTGCGGCCCGGTTAGGGACCACTGGGCCACATCACCCCCCGCGACCCAGAAAGGGACAAGCGGTATAAAATGGACGGATGGATAATGCAAAAAGAACAAAGAAAAACAAGCAAAGACACTGAAAAGGTGTGTTATTGTTTGTGCTGTGGCGCACATGTTTTGCTCAAGGACACAACGGCAGTGACTAGGATGGTGGAAGCGGGAATCGAACCTGCAACCCTCAAGTTGCTGGCACGGCCACTCCACCAACCGAGCTATACCGCCCCAAAAGGGAGATATTTGTCATGAAAAAGGGAGGTTTTTGGGTTGGTGCACTAACGGGCGGTATAGCTCGGTTGGTAGAGCGGCCGTGCCAGCAACTTGAGGGTTGCAGGTTCGATTCCCGCTTCCACCATCCTAGTCACTGCCGTTGTGTCCTTAAGCAAGACACTTATTTCGTGCGACCCACACTGGTTTAATTGTAACAGAGATATTGGGTTTCACTATGTAAAGCACTTTGAGTCACTAGAGAAAAGCGCTATATAAATATAATTCACTTCACTTCACTAATTGTAAGTGTATCTTGTGTTTTTATGAGGATTTAATTAAAAAAATAAAATAAAATAATAATAATACAAAATTCTTCTGCGGCCCGGTTAGGGACCACTGGGCCACATCACCCCCCGCGACCCAGAAAGGGACAAGCGGTATAAAATGGACGGATGGATAATGCAAAAAGAACAAAGAAAAACAAGCAAAGACACTGAAAAGGTGTGTTATTGTTTGTGCTGTGGCGCACATGTTTTGCTCAAGGACACAACGGCAGTGACTAGGATGGTGGAAGCGGGAATCGAACCTGCAACCCTCAAGTTGCTGGCACGGCCACTCCACCAACCGAGCTATACCGCCCCAAAAGGGAGATATTTGTCATGAAAAAGGGAGGTTTTTGGGTTGGTGCACTAACGGGCGGTATAGCTCGGTTGGTAGAGCGGCCGTGCCAGCAACTTGAGGGTTGCAGGTTCGATTCCCGCTTCCACCATCCTAGTCACTGCCGTTGTGTCCTTAAGCAAGACACTTATTTCGTGCGACCCACACTGGTTTAATTGTAACAGAGATATTGGGTTTCACTATGTAAAGCACTTTGAGTCACTAGAGAAAAGCGCTATATAAATATAATTCACTTCACTTCACTAATTGTAAGTGTATCTTGTGTTTTTATGAGGATTTAATTAAAAAAATAAAATAAAATAATAATAATACAAAATTCTTCTGCGGCCCGGTTAGGGACCACTGGGCCACATCACCCCCCGCGACCCAGAAAGGGACAAGCGGTATAAAATGGACGGATGGATAATGCAAAAAGAACAAAGAAAAACAAGCAAAGACACTGAAAAGGTGTGTTATTGTTTGTGCTGTGGCGCACATGTTTTGCTCAAGGACACAACGGCAGTGACTAGGATGGTGGAAGCGGGAATCGAACCTGCAACCCTCAAGTTGCTGGCACGGCCACTCCACCAACCGAGCTATACCGCCCCAAAAGGGAGATATTTGTCATGAAAAAGGGAGGTTTTTGGGTTGGTGCACTAACGGGCGGTATAGCTCGGTTGGTAGAGCGGCCGTGCCAGCAACTTGAGGGTTGCAGGTTCGATTCCCGCTTCCACCATCCTAGTCACTGCCGTTGTGTCCTTAAGCAAGACACTTATTTCGTGCGACCCACACTGGTTTAATTGTAACAGAGATATTGGGTTTCACTATGTAAAGCACTTTGAGTCACTAGAGAAAAGCGCTATATAAATATAATTCACTTCACTAATTGTGAGTGTATCTTGTGTTTTTTATGATGATTTAATTAAAAAAAGAAAATAATAATAATAATAATACAAAATTCTTCTGCGGCCCGGTTAGGGACCACTGGGCCACATCACCCCCCGCGACCCAGAAAGGGACAAGCGGTATAAAATGGACGGATGGATAATGCAAAAAGAACAAAGAAAAACAAGCAAAGACACTGAAAAGGTGTGTTATTGTTTGTGCTGTGGCGCACATGTTTTGCTCAAGGACACAACGGACGTGAAGCCGGGGATCGAACCAGGAACCCTCAGGTCGCCGTCCCCAATAATAATGTTGTTAGGAAACACAGAAAAACTGTAAAATTCTGAATTTTTCTTCGACTTTAAAACCTTTTGCCATTTTTACAATGGACAATTTTAATGAATAAATTGCTTTGAAAATATAAATCAATCTGATGTTCCTTTTTATTCCAACAACAAAATAAAAATAATAATATAAGAATCACACACCTGATATTTATTAATTATCACAGATTATAAACACGTAACTAAGATGACATTATTAACGTGAACAACATCATTATTACACATTCATCCATAAGTCCAGCAGGATTTATTTGAATAAAAAAGAAAATGTTTGTATAATATTAAAATATAACATTATTAGTTAATAAAATATAAGCAATTGCATGCAATACATTTCTGTGAAAACAGAAAGAAGAAATTCAGTAAGAAAAGATAAAGTACATTAGATAAAGTCTATTATTCCGTGGATTTCACAAGACGCTTGAAATGATGTGGCAGGCCGATCGAAATTACATGGCGGGCCACAAGAAATGATGTGGCGAGCCGATCGAAATTACATGGCGGGCCACAAGAAATGATGTGGCGGGCCATGTGGCCGCTGGACATGACATCGCAGTCCGCTTGAAGAGATGTGGCGGGCCACAGGAAATTTAGTGGCAGACTGCACGACATGACGTGGCGGGCCACATGAAATGATGTGGCAAGCCAAATGGAATGACGTGGCGGAACACATGAAATAATTGGAAGGCCGCCGGAAATTATATGGAGGTATAGGTGAAATTATTTGGCCGGCCAATTTAAATGATGTGGCAGACCAGATGAAATAATCTGGCAGATTGCTCGAAATTATGTGGCAGGTTTAGCCGGCCACTTTAAATGACGTGGAGGACCACAGGAAATGACGTGGAGAGCCACGGGAAATGCCGTGGAAGGCAGCATGAAATTATGTGGCAGGCCGCTGGAAAATGATGTGGCACACCACAGGAAATGACGTGGCGCACATGAAAGGACGTGGCGGGCCACAGGAAATGATGTGGCAAGCCGCGGAAATGATATGGCGGGATGCGTGTTATGGTTTAGCCGGCCACTTTAAATATTGTGGCAGACCACTTGAAATGACGTGGAGGGCCACGGGAAATGCAGAGGAGGGCCACAGGAAATGCCGTGGAGGGCAGCACGAAATGAAGTGGCAGGCCGCTGGAGAATGATGTGGCACACCACATGAAATGACGTGGCGCACATGAAAGGACGTGGCGGGCTGCTTGAAAAGACGTGGGGGGCCACAGGAAATGACGTGGCGGGCCACAGGAAATGATGTGACAGGCATGACGTGGCGGCGCACATGAAATGATGTGGCAGGCTGCGGGAAATGATATGGCGGGATGCGTGTTATGGTTTAGCCGGCCACTTTAAATGATGTAGCAGGCCACTTGAAATGCCGTGGAGGGGCACAGGAAATGCTGTGGAGGGCCAAGGGAAATGCCGTGGAGGGCAGCACGAAATGATGTGGCAGGCCGCTGGAGAATGATGTGGCACACCACATGAAATGACGTGGCGCACATGAAAGGACGTGGCGGGCTGCTTGAAAAGACGTGGGGGGCCACAGGAAATGACGTGGGGGCCACAGGAAATGATGTGACAGGCATGACGTGGCGGCGCACATGAAATGATGTGGCAGGCTGCGGGAAATGATATGGCGGGATGCGTGTTATGGTTTAGCCGGCCACTTTAAATGATGTAGCAGGCCACTTGAAATGCCGTGGAGGGCCACAGGAAATGCTGTGGAGGGCCAAGGGAAATGCCGTGGAGGGCAGCACGAAATGATGTGGCAGGCCGCAGGAAAATGATGTGGCACACCACGTGAAATGACGTGGCGGCCATGACGTGGCGGCGCATATGAAAAGATGTGGCGGGCCACAGGAAATGATGTGGCGGGCCACGGGAAATGACGTTGCGGGCATGACGTGGCGGCGCACATGAAAGGACGTGGCGGGCCACTGGAAATGATGTGGCGGGCCGCAAAAAATTATGTGGCGGGCCACATGACATGCCGCAGGAAATGATGTGGCAACCCAATTGAAATGACGTGGCGGGCAACGTGAAAGGACGTGGCAGGCGGCGGGACATGACTTGGCGGGCCACATGTAATGATGTGGCAGGCCAACCAAAATGATGTGGCAGGTCGCACAAAATGATGTGGCGGGTTGCACAAAATGACGTGGCGGGTCGCATGAAATGACGTGGCGGGCCGCACGAAATGATGTGGCGGGTCGCACAAAATGATGTGGCAGACTGCAAGAAATTATGTGGCAGGCAGCACGAAATGACTTGGTAAACCCTATGAAATCAAGTGACGGCGTGCGTGAAATGACATGGTGGGCCACTTGAAATGATGTGGCGGGCCACGCAAAATGACGTGGCAGGCCACACGAAATGATGTGGCAGGCAGCACGAAATGATGTGGCAGGCCACAAGACATGCCGCGGGAAATGATGTGACAACCCAATTGAAATGATGTGGCGGGCGGCGGGACACGACTTGTGAAATGATGTCGTTGCTCACATTAAATGACATGGTGGGCCACTTGAAATGATTTGGCGGGCCACATTACATGACGTGGCGGGCTTCACAAAATGACGTGGCAGGCTGCGCGCAATGACGTGGCGGGTCGCACGAAAGGATGTGGCAGGCCACATGAAATGAAGTGGCAGGCCACTCGAAACGAAGTGGCAAGCCACATGAAATGAAGTGGCGGCGTGCGTGAAATGATATGGCGGGTCACATGTAGTGATATGGCGGGCCGTTTGATACGACGCGGTGTCCAACACGAAACGACGTGGTAGGCCACTTTTAAAATGAAGTGGCAAGCCACTGGAAATGAAGTGGCGGCGTGCGTGAAATGATACGGCGGGCCACTTGAAATGACGTGTCGGACCACACAAAAAGAAGTGGCGGGTTGCACGAAATGACGTGGGAGGCCACATGAAATGAAGTGGCAGGCCACTCGAAACGACGTGGCAAGCCACATGAAAGGAAGTGGCGGCGTACGTGAAATGATATGGCGGGCCACACAAAAAGAAGTGGCGGGTTGCACGAAATGACGTGGGAGGCCACATGAAATGAAGTGGCAGGCCACTCGAAACGACGTGGCAAGCCACATGAAATGAAGTGGCGGCGTACGTGAAATGATATGGCGGGCCACACAAAAAGAAGTGGCGGGTTGCACGAAATGACGTGGGAGGCCACATGAAATGAAGTGGCAGGCCACTCGAAACGACGTGGCAAGCCACATGAAATGAAGTGGCGGCGTGCGTGAAATGATATGGCGGGCCACTTGAAATGATGTGGCGGGCCACACAAAAAGAAGTGGCGGGTTGCACGAAATGACGTGGGAGGCCACGTGAAATGAATTGGCAGGCCACTTGAAATGAGGTGGTGGCCCTGACATGGGGGCGTGCGTGAAATGACGTGGCGGGCCACATGTAGTGATATGGCGGGCCGTTTGACACGACGCGGTGTCCAACACGAAACGAAGTGGCGGGCCACATGAAATGATGTGGCGGGCCACATGAAATGAAGTGGCGGACCACACAAAAAGAAGTGGCGGGTTGCACGAAATGACGTGGGAGGCCACATGAAATGAAGTGGCAGGCCACGCGAAACGAAGTGGCAAGCCACTTGAAATGAAGTGGCGGCGTGCGTGAAATGATATGGCGGGCCACTTGAAATGATGTGGCGGGCCACACAAAAAGAAGTGGCGGGTTGCATGAAATGACGTGGGAGGCCACTAGAAATGAAGTGGCAGGCCACATGAAATGATATGGCGGGCCGTTTGACACGACGCGGTGTCCAACACGAAAGGAAGTGGCGGGCCACATGAAATGACGTGGTGGGCCACATGAAATGACGTGGCGGGCCTTTAAATTGAGGTCTTCAGTAAGCAAGGACAGTCCCTAGCTGCAAAGAAGACGGAGGACGTACCTGGACTTGCTCTCGCTGCTGGTGCTCTCATCCTCCCAGTGACGGCCCCCCACCCCGCCCTCGCAGCCCCCCACCCCTGACGAGGAGGAGGAGGACAGAGGGCGAGAGGAAGACGAGGAGGAGGTGAGCGGGCGGCGGGACGACAGCAGGAAGACGGCCGTCTCCTTGTACTCCTGCAGGGGAGGGGTGGGGGGCCCGGGTGGACCCTCCACTGCTGACTCTGGAGGGGAGGAGCTAATTAGGATCTCTTTCAGTCATAAATACTTCATCATGTTTGAATACTACCACTTATCTTATATGACATGTTCTTATTGGATTCATAAACTCTGGTGCACGTTCACATCAAGTCACATCACAATTGCCATCCTGAATATACATTTTCAATGACCTGACGCACTTAAAAGTTTTAGCGGGCCACATTAAAAATGTGGCTGACCCTGGAAATGTTGTGGCAGACCAACTTTAGGTAGAAGTAACGGACCACTAACACAATGTGACAGGCCACTTTTAATGCTGTAGGGAGCCAAATAAAAGACAACATAAAAAAATGTGGTGGGCCACATGAAATTGAACCCAATAAAATGACGTGGGCGGGGGCCACATAAATGAAGGGCATAAAATAATGTGTCGGAATATATAAAAGGATGTTGTGAACCACAAAAAATGTTGAAGGAAGCATTGGACCACTGAAATGTTGTGGCAGGCCACTTCAATTACATGATGGACCACAAGAAATGACGTGACGGACCACCTTAAAAGAAGTGGCGGACCACATAAATGATGTGCCGGTCTACGTTCAAGGAAGTTGTGGACCACTTAAAGAATGTGACGGCCACATAAAAATTATGTTGCCAACCACGTGAAATGATGTGGCAGGCCAATTAAATTACGTGGCGGACCACGTACAATAATAGTAGACCACAAAAAATAATGTGGCAGACCGCATAAAATAACGTGGCGAGCCATGTAAAAAAAAAGTGGCAGTCCACCTTTAAGGAAATGGTGGACCACTTCAATGATGTGGTGGATCACTTTAAATATTGAGGCAGCCTTTGTAACGGACCAAATAAAATAAAGTGGCAGACCACATAAACTGACGTGACGGGCCACCTTGATTGATGTTGCCAACCACATGAAATGATGTGGCAGGCCAGTAAAACTACGTGGCGGACCACGTACAATAATAGTGGACCACAAAAAATAATGTGGCAGACCGCAGAAAATAACGTGGCGACCCATGTAAATGAAGTGGCAGTCCACCTTTAAGGAAGTGGTGGACCACTTCAATGATGTGACAGGCCAGTTTAAATGACGTGGCGGACCACTTCAATGATGTGGTGGATCACTTTAAATATTGAGGCAGCCTTTGTAACGGACCAAATAAAATAAAGTGGCAGACCACATAAACTGACGTGACGGGCCACCTTGATTGATGTTGCCAACCACATGAAATGATGTGGCAGGCCAGTAAAACTACGTGGCGGACCACATACAATAATAGTGGACCACAAAAAATAATGTGGCAGACCGCATAAAATAACGTGGCGACCCATGTAAATGAAGTGGCAGTCCACCTTTAAGGAAGTGGTGGACCACTTCAATGATGTGACAGGCCAGTTTAAATGATGTGGCGGACCACTTAAATGATGTGGTGGATCACTTTAAATATTGAGGCAGCCTTTGTAACGGACCAAATAAAATAAAGTGGCAGACCACATAAACTGACGTGACGAACCACCTTGATTGACGTTGCCAACCACATGAAATGATGTGGCAGGCCAATTAAATTACGTGGCGGACTTCATAAATGAAGGGCGGACCACATAAAATAATAGAGCAGACCACGTCAAATAATGTGGCAGACTGCATAAAATAATGTGGCGACCCATGTAAATGCTGTGGCGGGCCACCTTAAAGATACTGCCAGATCACGTAAATGACGTGACGGGCCACTTTTAATGACGTGGCGTACCACTTTAAATATTGAGGCAGCCCATGTAACGGACCAAATAAAATAAAGTGGCAGACCACATAAACTGACGTGACGAGTCACCTTGATTGATGTTGCCAACCACATGAAATGATCTGGCAGGCCAATTAAATTACGTGGCGGACTACATAAATGAAGGGCGGACCGCTTAAAATAATATAATGGTAGAAGGGACCTGTGGTCCAGTCTAAGGTCAGAGTTAACACTCCTGGTAGAAGGGACAGGTAGTCCAGTCTAAGGTCAGAGCTACCACTCCTGGTAGAAGGGACAGTTAGTCCAGTCTAAGGTCAGAGCTACCACTCCTGGTAGACGGGACCTGTGGTCCAGTCTAAGGTCAGAGCTACCAGTCCTGGTAGAAGGGACAATTAGTCCAGTCTAAGGTCAGAGCTACCACTCCTGGTAGAAGGGACAGTTAGTCCAGTCTAAGGTCAGAGCTACCACTCCTGGTAGAAGGGACCTGTAGTCCAGTCTAAGGTCACAGTTACCACTCCTGGTAGAAGGGACCTGTGGTCCAGTCTAAGGTCAGAGCTACCAGTCCTGGTAGAAGGGACACTTAGTCCAGTCTAAGGTCAGAGCTACCACTCCTGGTAGACGGGACCTGTGGTCCAGTCTAAGGTCAGAGTTACCACTCCTGGTAGAAGGGACCAGTGGTCCAGTCTAAGGTCAGAGCTACCGTTCCTGGTAGAAGTGACCGTATTGGGACTTACTGGAGTAATTATAAGGCTCCAATGCAGTTGTTGGTACCTCAGGTGTTCGGTTTTAGTCTTCAGGGTGCACAAACACAAGCCTGCCCCTAAGTTGTACACCTATAACTACTCCCAAAAGAAGACAGTACTCAAAGTAGTAGTCCTAGCTGTAGTAGAAGTAGTAGTAGTCGTACCTCCGGCGTCTGCACCGTGGGACGGCGTGCCGAGCTGGTAGTTGCAGACCACGGTGGTCTGAGAGTCACTGGACAAGTGGCTGCCCGTGGACTGGTGCAGAGGTCGACTGCGTGCGGCGCGGTGACTCGAGCTGTCCGTCGACGAGTCCGTCCGGGTATCGCTGGAAATGGACGGCTCCCGACCTAAGACAGAACCTTTGAGTTAATCCCGAGCATACCGTCAGAGTCCGGGATAAAAACATGTTCTTTAGAGGGTTGAAGGTCAGCGTGTTATTGGCACACCCTCGCCTGACCACCCCCCCCCCGGCCCCCGGATTATGGTCACCAGAGTAATCTGCTGGTGCGTACCGGAGTCCTCGCTGTCGTAGCTCGCCTTGCTGCTGCCGCTGCAGAGCTGGAGATCCAGCTGAGGGTTGGAGCCGGTGCAGGGGTTGGAGCTCTCCTGCAGTATCACCGGCGTCCCCCGGGGGTCAGCGTAGAGCAGCAGCAGGGGCTGATAATGGCCTTTGATACAGCGGGACACCACGTCCTTCCACTTAGGGCCGATCTGGACACACACACACACACACACACACACACACACACACACACACACACACACACACAAATTAGGCAAAGTAAAAGGTCCATACGGAGAGAGAGAGAGCGCGTTGGACTGACTGCCAAAAGCCGAAGGTCAAACATGTCCTATACATGCTGCAGTGTGTCCATTTTGATATCACGTGGCGATACTTTCTCATTACGGCGGCACATATCCTCTACGTGACTCACTGCTAGGACGCCAGCCAACATCCAAACGACCTTAACACATAATCAGTTGCAGCCAAAAGAACAAGTAAATGTGCACACACACACACACACACACACACACACACACTGACACACACTCACCTCTTTGACTTGGGCATCGTCGAAGTACATCCATTTGCGTATCTTGGTCTGGAAGAAGAAGGTGGAGTAGTGCTTGCCGTAGTAGCACACCATGCCCACCAAGTAGAGCTCTGCCTGGCGAGCCCGCTCCTCTGTCACACGGTAGAACAACTACGCCGAGGGAGGGAGGAGAGCAGCGTGGAGGGAGGGAGGGAAGGAGGGAAGGAGGGATGCGGGGAGGAGAGGGAGAGGTGTGAGACAAACCCCTTCACATCTTTATTTTACTCCTGTATGCACTCATTATTTCTATCTACCCACCTATCTAACTATCTACCGAGCGACTGACGACATACCTACCTATCTTCCTACCGACCCACCAACCAACGTTCTACATACCGACCGAGCAACCGACCGACCGACCGACGACTTACCGACCGACGACATACCTACCTACAGACCTTCCTACCTACTTACCGACAGACCGAGGGACAACCTACCTACCTACCGACTCACCAACTAGCTACCTACCTACCGACCGACAACTTACCTACCTACCTATATACCTACTGATCAACCGACGACCTACCTACCTACCAATCGACCAAACGACAACCTACCTACCTACCTACCATGAATTGATTAAAGTGGACCCCGACTTAAACAAGTTGAAAAACAACTTCAAAAAGGTGAAAAACCTATCGGGGTGTTACCATTTAGTGGTCAATTGTACGGAATATGCACTGAACTGTGCAAACTACTAATAAAAGTTTTAATCAATCAAACTTACCGACTGACCTACCTAACTACTTACCGACCGACGACCTACCTACCGACCAACCGACAACCTACCTACCTATCTACCAACTGACGACCTACCTACCTACCTACCTATCTACCAACCTATCTACCTACTGAACGACTGACGACCTTTGATTGATTGATTGATTAAAACTTTTATTAGTAGTTTGCACAGTACAGTACATATTCCGTACAATTGACCACTAAATGGTAACACCACTATAAGTTTTTCAACTTGTTTAAGTCGGGGTCCACGTTAATCTATTCTATTTACCTACCGACTGACCGACCGACAACCTACCTACCAACCAACCGACCGACCGACCGACCGACCGACGACCTATCTACCTACCGACTGAAACCTACCTACCTATCTACCTCCCGACGACCTACCTTTACCATGAATTGATTAACGTGGACCCCGACTTGAACAAGTTGAAAAACTTATTGGGGTGTTACCATTTAGTGGTCAATTGTACGGAATATGTACTGAACTGTGCAATCTACTAATAAAAGTTTCAACAAACCTACCTACCTATCTACCTACCTACTTTCTGTCTGTCTATCTATCTAAATACTGTACCTACCTACCTACCTACCTACCTACCTATCTACCTACTGACCAACTGACGACCTACCTACCGACCGACCGACCGACCTACCTACCATGAATTGATTAAAGTGGACCCCGACTTAAACAAGTTGAAAAACAACTTTAAAAAGGTGAAAAACTTATAGGGGTGTTACCATTCGGTGGTCAATTGTACAGAATATGTACTGAACTGTGCAATCTACTAATAAAAGTTTTAATCAATCAAACTTACCGACTGACCTACCTAACTACTTACCGATTGACCGACGGACGACCTACCTACCGACTAACCGACCGACGACCTACCTACCGACCAACCGACAACCTAACTACCTATCTACCAACCGACCGACGACCCTACCTACTTACCTACCTACCTATCGACCTACTGAACGACTGACGACCTTTGATTGATTGATTGATACTTTTATTGGTAGATTGCACAGTACAGTACATATTCCGTACAATTGACCACTAAATGGTAACACCCCAATAAGTTTTTCAACTTGTTTAAGTCGGGGTCCACGTTAATCTATTCTATTTACCTACCGACTGAGCGACCAACTAGCTACCTACCTATCGACCGACAACTTACCTACCTACCTATCTACCTACTGACCAACCGACGACCTACCTACCTACCAATCGACCAAACGACAACCTACTGACCGACCGACCCACCAACCTACCTACCATGAATTGATTAAAGTGGACCCCGACTTAAACAAGTTGAAAAACAACTTCAAAAAGGTGAACAACTTATTGGGGTGTTACCATTTAGTGGTCAATTGTACAGAATATGTACTGAACTGTGCAATCTACTAATAAAAGTTTTAATCAATCAAACTTACCGACTGACCTACCTAACTACTTACCGATTGACCGACGGACGACCTACCTACCGACTAACCGACCGACAACCTACCTACCGACCTACCTACTTACTTACCGACCGACCTATCTACCTACTGAAAAACCGACGACCTATCTACCAACTGACAACCTACCTACAGACCGACCGATAGACGACCTATCTACCTACCGACCGAAACCTACCTACCTATCTACCTACCGACGACCTACCTTTACCATGAATTGATTAACGTGGACCCCGACTTAAACAAGTTGAAAAACTTATTGAGGTGTTACCATTTAGTGGTCAATTGTACGGAATATGTACTGTACTGTGCAATCTACTAATAAAAGTTTCAAAAAACCTACCTACCTATCTACCTACCTACTTTCTGTCTGTCTGTCTATCTATCTAAATACTGTACCTACCTACCTACCTACCTACCTACATATCTACCTACATATCTATCTACTAGATCTTCTCTTTATTTTAGGCTGTACTTTTTTGCTGCAGCTGTTACATATACTGTAATGTTGTACATAGTAATTGAGATGTGTTATATGTTGTACATATTATATCATAATATAATATCTATCCATTTTCTACTGCTTGTCCCTTACAGTGTTGCGTGGACCTCAATGAAGATTAGATGACAACAAGCGGGGACAAGGCGAAATCACAAGGCCCCCAGCCCATTCCGTCTTGTACTGTGCGTCCTGGACCTGCTTTGCATAATATATGTGACCACTCCTTTTAGAGGCGGCCTCAGTGATGTTGACTATGGAACTCTGAATAAAAAGAGGGACGCGGGAGCTGAACCTTAGAGCGTAGGTCGAGACTGTGACCAAGTGTTCAGCGCTGTGCTTTCTCCTCATGAGCTAAATTGAACTTTGTCTCAGCTTGGTTCCTTGCTTCTTGTCTGATTAATAGTTATAATCAGTGTTTGAACCTGACAGTCATTGCGAAGGTAGGAAGTGTCCCAATACTTTATTTTTTCCCCCCTCCTCCCGCTATATCTAATATTAGAAATGAAGCCAATTCCGCGGATGGTTTGAGCGTGAAAAAAACAAAAAACGCCGAGCCCGTACCCAGCGAAGCGAGCACATTGTTACGTTTAAGAGGCAGGAAGCGAGTAATTATCCAAATTGTTATCTATTATCGCAAAGGGGCTAATCACGGCGGCTCTAAGAGCGAAAGAGACGGCGGGCGGATGGATGTGAAACGGCGGCCGACACAAAAGCAACAAAGCGCATTACGACCCCCGATTTGTATCCCGCCACCGGCTTCATCTGGGGAGGGGAAAGGAGCGGCGGCACGCGGAGGAGGAATGGCGGGAGGATGGGTTGCGGGGGTGGGGGGGGACCTAACCTGGAATCAGGTCCAAAAAAGTCAGTGGCGTGAGGGAGGTAAAAAAAGTTGTTTGTTGCCGTGACAACGGCAGCCCCTCCTCCCCTGACATGCTGTCCTTAGTCTAGCGAGGATTCATCAGGGGGGGTGCTAACAGCCGCCCTGTCCTCCATGTCAAGGTCACTTCCTTCCGAGACCTTTCCTCCTGTCGGGTCCTTCAGGGGGCAGAGGACGACCTTTTTGGTATTCAGAGCGTTTCCTTCCAACTTGTCAACACTCGAAGGCACAGGTGTCACGCTCAAGGCCCGGAGGACGGGTCTGGACCGCCGCACCGGTTCATGTGGTCCTTGGTCAATAAAACACCCGCCGAGTGTAACAGCTGAGCACACAAGTTGGACATACCGTATTTCCTTGAATTGCCGCCGGGTATATAGCCTGCCTAAAATTACTGCCGGGTCAAACTCGTTTCGCTAAATATTATTTTAGTTAGCGCATATCTAGAATTTCCGCCAGGTCAAACTCGTTTCGCAAAATAATTAGCATATGCCTAGAATTTCCGCCGGATCAAACTCGTCACGTCACGAGTGACACTTCACCTGTCATCATTTTCAAAACGGAGGAGACTGATTTCAATCATTTGAAATCGCATAAAGGGAAGAAGATTAAGAGCTATTCAGTAGGATTGAAGGTCCAAGCTATTGAATATGCTAAAAAGAACAGTAAGCAGCTATGTTTTATTTATATACCGTAGCTGCGTGTGTCAAATATGAGTCATTAAATGACTCCCGCCTCCTGGTGGTAGAGGGCGCTAGTGATCCTTCTTGCGACTACTCGGCTGCAGAAGAAGTGACAACAAGCAGCGATCGTTTATTTTTTCCTCTCGCTTGCACTTTTAACATGGAGGATTGCATATCTAAAATTAAACCGTTTTCTAAACTGGACTTTCAATGGAAGCAGGAGGTAATAAAGGAAGATCTCAATCGAGACAGAGAGACTTTTAAAACTGAAGAAAGATAAGGAAGACTTCTATAAACAAGTTATCAATCAATCAATCAATCAATGTTTACTTACATAGCCCTGAATCACTAGTGTCTCAAAGGGCTGCACAAACCACAACATAAACCACTACGACATCCTCGGTAGGCAGAAGGAGCTGCGCATGGACTTCATTTATAAGTAAAGGTAAGACCATAATAACTTTTTTTAATTAAATATGCTTTTCATGATGGTATCCTTACATCACACTCAGATTTATAAGCGCAGGCCTACATTTACCGCATGCCTATAGTAAGTGCCGGAGTGAGAAGAGGTTTTAAATTAATTAGCGCCTCTGCGGAAATTCAAGGAACTACGATTACCAGCGGAATTATTCATTACTTATCGTGTTAAGCAATGTCAGCTAAGATGTATCCGAGAGCCAGATGCAGTCATCAAAAGAGCCACATCTGGCTCTAGGGCCATAGGTTCCCTACCCCTGCGCTACAGAAAAGCGCTATATAAATATAATTCACTTCACTCCCACTGCCCTGTCTTTTTTTTCTTTTTCTAGTACTTCACTCTAACTTTCCTCATCCACAAATCTTTTATCCTCGCTCAAATTAATGGGGAAATCGTCGCTTTCTCGGTCCGAATCGCTCTGGCTGCTGGTGGCCATGATTGTAAACAATGTTCAGATGTGAGAAGCTCCACAACCCGTGACGTCACGTGCACATCGTCTGCTACTTCCGCTACAGGCAAGGCTTTTTTATTAGCGACCAAAAGTTGCCAACTTTATCGTCGATGTTCTCTACTAAATCCTTTCAGCAAAAATATGGCAATATCGCAAAATGATGAAGTATGACACATAGAATGGAGCTGCTATCCCCGTTTGAATAAGAACATCTCATTTCAGTAGGCCTGTAAAGATGGCGGTCATAGCAGGACACTTTTCAGTCAGGGGTGTGCGTCTTAAGCAAATATGCACCGTTGCAAAACGCCCCAAAAAGTCATAAAGTGGAGCCGCTGTCCAAAGTGTGAACACGATGCAAACGCCAACTTACGTCGCCCAGGCGCAGGCAGGTCCCCAGGCTGTGGATGACGTCCTCGGCCAGGTCGGAGTGGTCGGAGTCCCACACCAGCCCGATGGAGACGATCTCCGGCGAGTTCATCAGCACGCGGCGGATACGCAACACCTCGCCACAGTTGCTCTGGGGTGGGAGGAAAAAAACAAAGGAACAGTCTGAGGTCAGTAAGTGTGTGGGGGGGGGGGGGGGGGGGGGCGACCCCGAAAGTGAATAATTGGTAGAAAATGGATGGACGGATGTTGTCTGTCTATCTGTGTTGGCCCTGCGATGAAGAACTAGAACCCTAGAACAGCCCATTAGCTAGAACTAGTATGCAAATACAGTGGGGCAAAAAAGTATTTAGTCAGCCAGCGATTGTGCAAGTTCTCCCACTTCAAATGATGACAGAGGTCTGTCATTTTCATCAAAGGTACACTTCAACTGTGAGAGACAGAATCCGGGAATTCACATTGTAGGAATTTTAAAGAATTTATTGGTGGAAAATAAATATTTGGTCAATAAGAAAAATTCAATTAAATACTCTGTAATATAACTTTTGTTGGCAATAACAGAGGTCAAACGACTACTATGGGTCTTTACCAGTTTTGCACTCACAGTATCTGGTATTTTGGCCCATTCCTCAATGTATATCTTCTCCAGAGCATTGATGTTTTAGGGCTGTCGCCGAGCAACACAGACTTTCAACTCCCTCCACAGATTTTCTATGGGGTTGAGGTCTGGAGACTGGCTAGGCCACTCCAGGACTTTCAAATGCTTCTTACGGAGCCACTCCTTCGTTGCCCGGGTGGTGTGTTTTGGATCATTGTCATGCTGGAAGACCCAGCCACGTTTCATCTTCAAAGCTCTCACTGATGGAAGGAGGTTTTGGCTCCAAATCTCAGGATACATGGCCCCATCCATTCTTTCCTTAACACGGATCAATCGTCCTGTCCCCTTAGCAGAAAAACAGCCCCAAAGCATGATGTTTCCACCCCCATGCTTCACAGTAGGTATGGTGTTCTTGGGATGCAACTCAGTATTCTGTATATACATACATACATATATATACATACATATATATACATACATACATACATATATATACATACATACATACATATATGTACATACATACATACATATATATACATACATACATATATATACATACATACATACATACATATACATACATACATACATATATGTACATACATACATACATACATATATATACATACATACATACATATATATACATACATACATATATGTACATACATACATATATATACATACATACATACATATATGTACATACATACATACATATGTATACATACATACATATATATACATACATACATACATACATACATATACATACATACATACATATATGTACATACATACATATATGTACATACATACATACATATATATATATATATACATACATACATACATATATGTACATACATACATACATACATATATATACATACATACATACATATATATACATACATACATATATGTACATACATACATATATATACATACATACATACATACATATATATACATACATACATATATATACATACATACATATATGTACATACATACATACATATATATATATACATACATACATACATGTACATACATACATACATACATATATATACATACATACATATATGTACATACATTCATATATATACATACATACATACATACATGTACATACATACATACATGTACATACATACATACATACATACATATATATATACATACATACATATATATACATACATACATACATATATGTACATACATACATACATATATATACATACATACATACATACATGTACATACATACATACATATATGTACATACATACATACATACATATATATACATACATACATACATATATGTACATACATACATACATATATATACATACATACATACATATATGTACATACATACATACATATATATATACATACATACATACATATATATACATACATACATATATATATACATACATACATACATATATATACATACATACATACATATATGTACATACATACATACATATATATATACATACATACATACATATATGTACATACATACATACATACATACCCGGGCGCGGCACCGCTGCTGCTCACTACTCCCCTCACCTCCCAGGGGGTGAACAAGGGTGATGTGTCAAATGCAGAGGACAAATTTGTGTGACATTCATTCCCACTTTAATTACATTTTTGCACAATTGCAGACGTCCAATTTCGTGGGACCGGAATGAGGAGAAGGCTTTTCCAGTTCTAGTGAGTTTGGTGCGGAAAAAACCTCCCGGTGACCTCGGACCTATCAGCAGGTGGTCACGCGTCCCCATAATTGGACCCGGGAGACGCGCAGGTAGGACGCCACAGGAAGAGACTTGTTTGTCCCTCGGGGCCTTCTGATGAGTTCAGGACTGCATGTACCGGATCCTTTGAGTCATGACCTACCGCAGAGCACACACACACACACGCACACACACACACACACACACGCAAACACACACACTGGCAAAGCTGGCTCGGAAACAGCCTGAGAACTCCCTGCCGACTGGCGGACTTTGCCAAAAACGGCAATCCTCCCACACACGCAAACACACACACACACGCGTACACACACACACGCGCAATCACACACACACACACACACACACGCAAACACACACACACACACACACACGCGTACACACACACACGCGCAATCACACACACAAACACACACACACACACGCAAACACACACACACACACACACACACACACGCAATCACACACACACACACACGCAAACACACACACACACACACACACACACACGCAAACACACACACACACACACACACACGCAATCACACACACACACACACACACGCAAACACACACACACACACACACACACACACGCAAACACACACACACACACACGCAATCACACACACACACACACACACACACGCAAACACACACACACACACACACACACACGCAAACACACACACACACACACACACACGCAAACACACACACACACACACACGCACACACACACACGCAATCACACACACACACACACACACACACACACACGCAAACACACACACACACACACACACACACACGCAATCACACACACACACACACGCAATCACACACACACACACACACACACGCAAACACATACACACACACACACACACACACACGCAAACACACACACACACACACACACACACGCAAACACACACACACACACACACACACACGCAAACACACACACACACACACGCAATCACACACACACACACACACACACACACACACACACACACACACACACACACACACGCAAACACACACACACACACACACACACACACACACACACGCGTACGCACACACTGGCAAAGCTGGCTCGGAAACAGCCTGAGAACTCCCTGCCGACTGGCGGACTTTGCCAAAAACGGCAATCCTCCCACACACACACACACACACACACACACACACACACACACACACATATGCACCACAGCACTCCCTGGACTCTCCCTTTGAGGAGCCGTGCCAGGGTCTCGGGGGGGTCCACAAAAAAAAGGGGGGGTCCACAAAAGCAGCAAGTCTCCCAAAGTCATCATTCATGAAACAATGGCTTGGTTAAGGCAAAGTGCTGCATGTTTATCCCGATGCAACACTTTGTGTGTGTTGGCGCGGAGGCAGCGTGGACCTTTTCCAGCCAGTTATGTAACACCACCGGCAGTCGGATGAAGGTGGAGCTTTGCAGAATACTGATCATGGAAACTTTTCTCCACCTATTAAGCACCGCAGTGAGGAGATTTAATCATTGGAGAGCACTTGGTTCTCACACTTTTTTTTCCACCTCAGAAAAAAACATGGCTCTTCAAGTACCACCATGTCAAGGGAATTATGTTTATATAGCGCTTTTCTCTACTGACTCAAAGCGCTCTGTTAGATTTAAAGCAGTGTGGGGTAGCACTGGGAGCGGGTGGGTAAAGTGTCTTGCCCAAGGACACAACGGCAGTGACTAGGACGGCGGAGGCGGGGATCGAACCTGGAACCCTCAAGTTGCTGGCACGGCCACTCTACCAACCGCCCGCTATAATCCAGAGTCGAGACCCTGGATGGACCGCTCGTCGGGACCCAGGATGGACCGCTCGCCTGTATCGGTTGGGGACATCTCTACGCTGCTGATCCGCTTGAGATGGTTTCCTGTGGACGGGACTCTCACTGCTGTGTTGGAGCCACTATGGATTGAACTTTCACAGTATCATGTTAGACCCGCTCCACATCCATTGCTTTCGGTCCCCTAGAGGGGGGGGGTTGCCCACATCTGAGGTCCTCTCCAAGGTTTCTCATAGTCAGCATTGTCACTGGCGTCCCACTGGATGTGAATTCTCCCTGCCCACTGGGTGTGAGTTTTCCTTGCCCTTTTGTGGGTTCTTCCGAGGATGTTGTAGTCGGAATGATTTGTGCAGCCCTTTGAGACATTTGTGATTTGGGGCTATATAAATAAACATTGATTGATTGATTGAATAATGACCAGCATTAAAATTCAGTAGCGAAGCAGGCGTAAGTATTCATGAAAAACACGGCTTGAGGTTTTAATTACGAGTATATGTATTATTTACGGCCCCTGTAACATGACACACAGTTTGAACAGTAACACTGGCTTTTTCAATATAGGAAAATAAAAGACTGTACTTTAATGAAGTGATTTTTTTTGTCAACCTTGATGGGGGGAATGTGTGGTTGGGTGGACGGGGTTTGGTGGTGTATATTGTAGCGTCCCGAAAGAGTTAGTGCTGCAAGGGGTTCTGGGTATGTTGTGTTACGGTGCGGATGTTCTTTTGAACATTGGTGTGGGGAGTGGTGGGGTGGCGGAGTTGGGGGGTGCGGGATTTTGTGGTAGCAGGGTGGTGTGTATTATAGCATCCTGAAAGAGTTAGTGCTGCAAGGGGTTCTGGGTATTTGTTCTGTTGTGTTTATGTTGTGTTACAGTGCGGGTGTTCTCTCAAACATTGGGGTGGGGTTGAGGTGGGCGGAGTTAGGAGGGGAAAGGTTTGGTGCTAGCGGTGGGGGTGTATATTGTAGCGTCCCAAAAGAGTTAGTGCTGCAAGGGGTTCTGGGTGTGTTGCGTTACGGTGCGGATGTTCTCTTGAACATTGGTGTGGGGAGTGGTGGGGTGGCGGAGTTGGGGGGACGGGATTTTGTGGTAGCAGGGTGGTGTATATTATAGCATCCTGAAAGAGTTAGTGCTGCAATGGGTTCTGGGTATTTGTTCTGTTGTGTTTATGTTGTGTTACAGTGCGGGTGTTCTCTCAAACATTGGGGTGGGGTTGAGGTGGGCGGAGTTAGGGGGAAAAGGTTTGGTGGTAGCAGGGGGTGTGTATTATAGCATCCTAAAAGAGTTAGTGCTGCAAGGGGTTCTGGGTATTTGTTCTGTTGTGTTTATGTTGTGTTACGGTGCGGATATACTCTCGAACATTGGGGTGGGGGTTGTTGAGGTGGGCGGTGTTGGGTGGACGGGGTTTGGTGGTAGCAGCGGTGGGGGTGTATATTGTAGCGTCCCGAAAGAGTTAGTGCTGCAAGGGTTTCTGGGTATGTTGTGTCACGGTGCGGATGTTCTCTTGAAGATTGGTGTGGGGAGTGGTGGAGTGGCGGGGTGGGGGGGCGGGATTTTGTGGTAGCAGGGTGGTGTGTATTATAGCATCCTAAAAGAGTTAGTGCTGCAAGGGGTTCTGGGTATTTGTTCTGTTGTGTTTATGTTGTGTTACAGTGCGGGTGTTTTCTCAAACATTGGGGTGGGGTTGAGGTGGGCGGAGTTAGGGGGGAAAGGTTTGGTGGTAGCGGGGGGTGTATATTGTAGTGTTCCAAAAGTGTTAGTGCTGCAAGGGGTTCTGGGTATTTGTTCTGTTGTGTTTATGTTGTGCTACAGTGCGGATGATCCCTCAAATATTGGGGTGGGGGGGATTCCAGGGGGGCGAGGTTTGGTGGTAACGGGGGTGTGTATATTGTAGCGTCTCGAAAACGTTAGTGCTGCAACGGGTTCTGGGTATTTGTTCTGTTGTGTTTATGTTGTGTTACAGTGCGGATGTTCTCTCGAACATTGGGGTGGTGGTGGTGGGGGGATGTCGAGGTGGGCGGATTTTGGGGGACGGGGATTGGGATCTGTGGTAGTGGGGGGGGGGGGGGGGGTTGTATATTGTAGCGTTCCGGAAGAGTTAGTGCTGCAAGGTGTTCTGGGTATTAGTTATGTTGTGTTAATGTTGTGTCAGGATGCGGATGTTCTCTTGAACATTGGGGCGGGCGGAGTTGCGGGGGCGGAGTTTGGTGGTAGCGGGGGGGGGTGTATATTGTAGCGTCCCGAAAGAGTTAGTGCTGCAAGGGGTTCTGGGTATTTGTTCTGTTGTGTTTATGTTGTGTTACAGTGCGGATATTCTCTGAAACATTGGGGTGGGGGTTGTTGGGGTGGGTGGAGTTGGGGGCGTGGGGTTTGGTGGTAGCGGGGGCGTTGTATATTGTAGTGTTCCAAAAGAGTTAGTGCTGCAAGGGGTTCTGGGTATTTGTTCTGTTGTGTTTATGTTGTGCTACAGTGCGGATGATCCCTCAAATACTGGGTTGGGGGGGAATTTCAGGGGGGCGAGGTTTGGTGGTAACGGGGGTGTGTATATTGTAGCGTCTCGAAAGAGTTAGTGCTGCAACGGGTTCTGGGTATTTGTTCTGTTGTGTTTATGTTGTGTCACAGTGCAGATGTTCTCTTGAACATTGGGGTGGTGGTGGTGGTGGGATGTCGAGGTGGGCGGTTTTTGGGGGACGGAGATTGGGATCTGTGGTAGCGGGGGGATTGTATATTGTAGCTTCCCGAAAGAGTTAGTGCTGCAAGGTGTTCTGGGTATTTGTAATGTTGTGTTAATGTTGTGTCAGGATGCGGATGTTCTCTTGAACATTGGGGTGGGCGGAGTTGCGGGGGCGGAGTTTGGTGGCAGCGGGGGGGGGGGGGTGTATATTGTAGCGTCCCGAAAGAGTTAGTGCTGCAAGGGGTTCTGGGTATTTGTTCTGTTGTGTTTATGTTGTGTTACAGTGCGGATATTCTCTCCAACATTGGGGTGGGGGTTGTTGAGGTGGGTGGAGATGGGGGGGCGGAGTTTGGTGGCAGCGGGGGGGGGGGGTGTATATTGTAGCGTCCCGAAAGAGTTAGTGCTGCAAGGGGTTCTGGGTATTTGTTCTGTTGTGTTTATGTTGTGTTACAGTGCGGATATTCTCTCCAACATTGGGGTGGGGGTTGTTGAGGTGGGTGGAGATGGGGGGGCGGGGTTTGGTGGTAGCGGGGAGGAGGTGTATATTGTAGCGTCCTGAAAAAGTTAGTGCTGCAAGGGGTCCTGGGTATTTGTTCTGTTGTGTTTATGTTGTGTTACAGTGCGGATATTCTCTCAAACATTGGGGTGGGGGTTGTTGAGGTGGGTGGAGTTGGGGGGAGGGCGAGGTTTGGTGGTAGCGGAGAGGGGGTGTATATTGTAGCGTCCCGATAGAGTTAGTGCTGCAAGGGGTTCTGGGTATTTGTCCTGTTGTGTTTATGTTGTGTTACGGTGCGGATGTTCTCCCGAGATGTGTTTATCATTCTTGTTTGGTGTGGGTTCACAGTGTGGCGCATGTTTATAACAGTGTTAAAGTTGTTTACACGACCACCCTCAGTGTGACCTGTATGGCTGTTGACCAAGTATGCATGGCATTCAAATTCGGGAGAATGGTTTCCCCGGGAGATTTTCGGGAGGGGCGCTAAAATTTGGGAGTCTCCCGGGAAAATCAGGAGGTTTGGCAATACTATTCTAGAACATACTCAGGAGCGCCAATGATGACTTTTCCCAAGGGGTGTCCTTAGTGCAACCCGGTCGGTGGCCACTTTTTTTCTTTCATTGGCCCCTGGCGTGTTGTCAAAATGAAATGAATTCATTTTTAATGAGATGTGTTACAAAAATGGAACGATTTGAGAAGTGGGGACAACCCCACACCATAATTCCTCCTCCACCAAATGTTACACTTAGCACAAAGCAGCCCGAAATGTAGCGTTCTCCTGGCAACCTCCAGACCCAGACTGGTCCATCAGATTGCCAGATGCTAAAGTGTGACTCATCAGTCCAGTGGCGATGTGCTTTACACTGCATCCCACAATTTGCATTGGACTTGGTGATTTATGGCTTAGATTCAGCTGCCCGGCCATGGAAACCCATTCCATGAAGCTCTCTGCGTGCTGTACGTGGGCTAATTGGAAGGTCACATGAAGTTTGGAGCTCTTTAGCAACGGACCGTGCAGAAAGTCTTTGCACTATGCGCTTCAGCATCCGCTAACCCCTCTCTGTCAGTTTACGTGGCCTACCACTTGGTGGCTGAGTTGCTGTTGTTCCCAAACTTTTCACTTTTCTTATGATAACGGTGACATTGGAATAATTAGGAGCGAGGAAATTTCATGACTGGATTTGTTGCACAGGTGGCATCCTGTGACAGTTGCACGCTGGAAATCAGACAATAGAAACAGTCTCCATGCCTAAGTGCTTGATTTGATACACCGGGCCAAGTGAGTAGAACAACTGCTTCTCATCATTTGGATGGGCAGCCAAATACTTTAGGCAATATAGTATATATTTTTCGGACTATAAGGCGCACTTATAATCCTTTTTTTTTTCTCCTTGTGGTGTTAACCTGCATGCATGTCGTTCAACTAGCACAGATGTGTCCAAAGTGCAGCCCAGGGGCCATTTGTGGCCCGCAGCTCATTTTTTTAACGGCCGGAGGCACATTGCAAAAATACTATTACCCCCCCAAATAACGTTAAAAAAAGTGGACTAAAAGAGCAAACAGTTGAAATTTACCGTGTTTTTCGGACTATAAAAATGTTCTCAAAAAAAAATCGACAGTGCGCCTTTGGTGAAATTTGGTGGAGGAGGAATTATGGTGTGGGGTTGGTTTTTTCTTCAGGAGTTGGGCTTGGCCACTTAGTTCCAGTGAAAAGGAACTTGGAAGGCTCCAGGATAACAAAACATTTTTTACAATTCCATATATATATGGAATTGTATATATACATATATATATACATTGTCAAAAGTATTTGGCCACCTGCCTTGACTCACATACGAACTTGAAGTGCCATCCCATGGAATTGTAAAAAATGTTTTGGTATCCTGGAGCATTCCAAGTTCCTTTTCACTGGAACTAAGTGGCCAAACCCAACTCCTGAAGAAAAAACCAACCCCACAACATAATTCCTCCTCCACCAAATTTCACCAAAGGCGCACTGTCGATTTTTTTTGAGAGAGTTTTTGTAGTCCAAAAAACACGGTAAATTTCACCTGTTTACTCTTTTAGTTATTTATATATATATATATATCTGCGATTAGGTGGTGACTTGTATAAAAGACACCTGTCCACAGCCTCAAACAGTCAGACTCCAAACTCCACTATGGCCAAGACCAAAGAGCTGTCGAAGGACACCAGGAAAATAATTGTAGACCTGCACCAGACCGGGAAGAGTGAATTTACAATAGGCAAGCAGCTTGGTGCGAAAAAATAAACTCTGGGAGCAATTATCAGAAAATGGAAGACATACAAGACCACCAATAATTTCCCTCAATCTGGGGCTCCACGCAAGATCTCATCCCGGGGGTCAAAATTATCATGAGAACGGTGAGCAAAAATCCCAGGAGCACACGGGCGGACCTGGTGAATGACCTGCAGAGAGCTGGGACCAAAGTAACAAAGGTTACCATCAGTAACACGCTACGCCGACAGGGAATCAAATCCTGCAGTGCTAGACGTGTCCCCCAGCTTAAGCCAATGCATATCTGGGCCCGTCTGAAGTCTGCCAGAGAGCACATGGATGATACAGCAGAGGATTGGGAGAATGTCATGTGGTCAGATGAAACCAGAATAGAACTTTTTGGTATGAACTCAACTCGTCGTGTTTGGGAAGAAGAATACTGAGTTGCATCCCAAGAACACCATACCTACTGTGAAGCATGGGGGTGGAAACATCATGCTTTGGGGCTGTTTTTCTGCTAAGGGGAAAGTACGATTGATCCGTGTTAAGGAAAGAATGAATGGGGCCATGTATCGTGAGATTTTGAGCCAAAACCTCCTTCCATCAGTGAGAGCTTTGAAGATGAAACGTGTCTGGGTCTTCCAGCATGTCAATGATCCCAAACACGCCGCCCAGGCAACGAAGGAGTGGCTCCGTAAGAAGCATTTGAAAGTCCTGGAGTGGCCTAGCAAGACTCCAGACCTCAAACCCATAGAAAATCTGTGGAGGGAGTTGAAAGTCTGTGTTGCTCAGCGACAGCCCCAAAACATCACTGCTCTGGAGAAAATATACATTGAGGAATGGGCTAAAATACCAGCTACTGTGTGTGCAAACCTGGTAAAGACCCATAGTAATCGTTTGACCTCTGTTATTGCCAACAAAGGTTATATTACAGAGTATTGAGTTGAATTTTTGTTATTGACCAAATACTTATTTTCCACCATAAATTACAAATAAATTATTTAAAATTCCTACAATGTGAATTCCTGGATTTTTTTTTCACATTCTGTCTCTCACAGTTGAAGTGTACCTATGATGAAAATTACAGACCTCTGTCATCATTTGAAGTGGGAGAACTTGCACAATCGCTGGCTGACTAAATACTTTTTTGCCCCACTGTTACATGTGTGTGTGTGCATATATATATATATATATATATATATATATATATACTTATCAGAACTAAAAAAAACCAACCAAGTCCTGCCTGCTTTTTCTCGCTCATTTTTGCTTAGTAGGCATTTTATAAATATATATATTTATGGTCTACTTGTGTGCTGATTTTAAATCAATGCCGTCATGATTTATTGACCTATTCAAGGCTGTATTTAGCCAACCTCAAAATAATCCACTCTGCAACTTTTTTTTTTTTTTTAAATATTGCATGCATTGCAATTTTTCCCCCATTTTTGACAAAAAGCCCATAAAACATAAAAGTGACAAAAACACACATCAATAGCTATATATGAAGATGTTGAACTATTTCAAACGTGCGCTGATTTAGGACACTTTTTTACGAGCAGGTCCCTTTTGGGTCCTGAGAGCGAGTGTGTATACTTAAACGGGTTTGTTATAATGTTTTTTTGTTATTTTCTGTTAGTTTTGGACTCTCTCAGTTCCTGTTTTTTGTGCACCCTTGAGTTTGTTTTGAGTTACCATGGTTGCTTATTTTTTTTCCACCTGTCTCTGATTGGTGTTCGGGACGCTCACCTGTCTCCCGAGCACTAATCAGAGGCATCTAGTCTATGCTAAGTGGTTAGCTTAGCTTCGAGTGCAATCGGTACGTTGTTCCGTCGGCTTGTTTTCTGTACATTTTCGAGAATAAATCATGTCCCTACCTGCACGTCCTGTCGGGAGTGGTCCGTCTGCATCCTGGGGGAACAAACCCTGCAGTGACAGGGTTATACTTGTATAGCGCTTTTCTACCTTCAAGGTTCTCTAAGCGCTTTTCCACATTCACCCATTCACACACACATTCACAAACTGATGCCGGGAGCCGTCAGGCAAGGCCCTAACCAACATCAGGAGCAAGGGTGGCGTGTGAGATCGACAGGCGGATCGGTGCGGCGTCTTCAGTAATGCGAACGCTGTATCGATCCGTCGTGGAAGAAGATGGATGGATGGATTATTTAAGCCTGCCTTTGCCAGTCAGTCGGTCTGGCTTCTTTGTTTGCGACATGCAACCCTTTACATGAGTATTGCTTGTATTGAGTCCATGCTAAGTGGCAGCCTCAGCTTCGAGTGCGATCGGCACGTTGTTTTCTTGTTTTTTGTACCTCTTTGATTTTCGAATAACTCATGTTCCTACTTGCACATCCTGTCCGGAGTGGTCTGTCTGCAGCCCGGGGGAATGAGCCCCCACGCGTAGCAGGATTTTACTTGTATAGCGCTTTTCTCCCATCAAGGTACTCGAAGCGCTTTGACACTATTTCCACATTCACCCATTCACACACCCATGGCGGGAGCTGCCATGCAAGGCCCTAACCAACATCAGGAGCAAGGGTGAAGTGTGAGATCGACAGGCGGATCGGTGCGGCGTCTTCAGTAATGCGAACGCTGTATCGATCTGTTGTGGAAGAAGATGGATGAATTGATGGATGGATTATTTAAGCCTGCCTTTGCCAGTCAGTCGGTCTGGCTTCTTTGTTTGCTACATGCAACACGTTACGTGAGTATTGATTGTCTCGAGTCTATGCTAAGTGGTAACCTCAGCTTCGAGTGCGATCGGCACGTTGTTCCGTGGGCTTGTTTTCTGTTTTTTGTACCTCTTTTGATTTGAGAATAAATCATGTTCCTACCTGCACGTCTTGTCCGGAGTGGTCCGTCTGCATCCCGGGGGAACAAACCACCACACGTAGCAGGATTATACAAACCCCATTTCCATATGAGTTGGGAAATTATGTTCGATGTAAATATAAACAGAATACAATCATTTGGAAATCATTTTCAACCCATATTCAGTTGAATATGCTACAAAGACAACATATTTGATGTTCAAACTGTTTGTTGCTGCAAATAATCATTAACTTTAGAATTTGATGCCAGCAACACGTGACAAAGACGTGGGGAAAGGTGGCAATAAATACTGATAAAGTTGAGGAATGCTCATCAAACACTTATTTGGAACATCCCACAGGTGTGCAGGCTAATTGGGAACAGGTGGGTGCCATGATTGGGTATAAAAACAGCTTCCATGAAATGCTAAGTAATTCACAAACAAGGATGGGGCGAGGTTTTAGAACAACATTTCTCAACGAGCTATTGCAAGGAATTTAGGGATTTTACCATCTACGGTCCGTAAAATCATCAAAAGGTTCAGAGAATCTGGAGAAATCACTGCACATAAGCCATGATATTACAGACCTTTGATCCCTCAGGCGGTACTGCATCAAAAACTGACATCAGTGTGTATAGGATATCACCACATGGGCTCAGGAACACTTCATTAAAACCACTGTCAGTAACTACAGTTGGTCGCTACATCTGTAAGTGCAAGTTAAAACTCTACTATGCAAAGAAAAACCCATTTATCAACAACACCCGGAAATGTCGCCGGCTTCGCTGGGCCCGAGCTCATCTAAGATGGACTGATGCAAAGTGGTAAAGTGTTCTGTGGTCTGACTAGTCCACATTTCAAATTATATTTGGAAACTGTGGACGTGGTGTCCTCCAGAACAAAGAGGAAAATAACCATCTGGATTGTTATAGGCACAAAGTGTAAAAGCCAGCATGTGTGATGGTATGGGGGTGCATTAGTGCCCAAGGCATGGGTAACTTACACATGTGTGAAGGCACCATTAATGCTGAATGGTCCATACAGGTTTTGGAGCAACATTTGTTGACATCCAAGCAACGTTATCATGGACGCCCCTGCTTATTTCAGCAAGACAATGCCAAGCCACGTGTTACAACAGCGTGGCTTCGTACTAAAAGAGTGCGGGTACTTTCCTGGCCCGCCTGCAGTCCAGACATGTCTCCCATCGAAAATGTGTGGCGCATTATGAAGCATAAAATACAACAGCGGAGACCCCGGACTGTTGAAGGACTAAATCTCTTAATAAAACAAGGATGGGGAAAAAAAAAATCCACTTTTAAAGCTTCAACAATTAGTTTCCTCAGTTCCCAAACGTTTATTGAGTGTTGTTAAAAGAAAATATGATGTAACACAGTGGTGAACATGCCCTTTCCCAACTACTTTGGCACGTGTTGCAACTATGAAATTTTAAGTTAATTATTATTTGCAAAAAAAAAAAAAAGTTTATGAGTTTACACAGCAAATATCTTGTCTTTGTAGTGCAAGGGTGCCCATTACGTCGATCGCGAGCTACCAGTCGACCGCGGGGGGTGTGTCAGTCGATCTCCAGCCAGGCTTTTAAAAAAAATAGACCTAAAAATGAGTGATCATCAATCTTCACCAAGACGTCACTTAAATGACATTCACGGTACCGGAGGGTCTTGTGAGATGACGCTGGCTGCTGCAAGATCATTATTATGAAAATATGACCGAGAGGAAGGCCAGAAACACTTTTTATTTCAACAGACTCTCGCGCCGTACCTTCCGTCAAAACTCTAAAGGCCGACTGCACATTTCCTATCTTCACAATAAAAGCCCTGCTTCATGCTGCCTGCGCTAACAAAATACAGAGTCTCGGAAAACTGGCGTGCACAAGCGATCCCTCAGAAAGCTGGCGTGCACATCACTTGTGCACGCCAGCTTTCCGAGACTCTTATTTTGTTAGCGCAGGCAGCATGAAGCAGGGCTTTTATTGTGAAGATAGGAAATGTGCAGTCGGCCTTTAGAGTTTTGACAGAAGGGACGGCGCGAAAGTCTGTTGAAATAAAAAGTGTTTCTCGCCTTCCTCTCTGTCATTTTTCCCTAATAATGAACTGGCAGCAGCCAGCGTCATCTCACAAGACCCTCGGGTGCCGTGAATGTCAATCAAGCAAGCTACGGAATTTGCCGCCAATGTTTTTCTTGTAAAGTGTATGGAAGCTGGATGAATTAGATGCCAAAAACCAACCACTTTCATGTGGTATTGTACAGAAAGGACAACTTTTTTTCTCCTCCATTTGAAAATGTGGGCGTTATCATCATTACTGTCTGATTCCAATCAATGCAAGTCATCAGAATCAGGTAATACACCAACTTATATTCTTGTCTTTGTGAAAGAAAGACATCTATATGTGTTACACATGCTTGTATTATCATTAAACACATTTAACTTGTTTACAAAAATGTCTCTTTCATAAATAAATAAATATAAATGATATATATAAATGAGGTAGATCCCCTCGAGTTGGTCAATTGAAAAGTAGCTCGCCTGCAGAAAAAGTATGGGCACCCCTGGTGTAGCATATTCAACTGAATATGGCTTGAAAAGGATTTGCAAATCATTGTATTCCGTTTATATTTACATCTAACACAATTCCCCAACTCATATGGAAACAGGGTTTGTGCTTGCATAGATCAAAGCGCTTTGAGACTATTTCCACATTCACACACCAATGGAGGGAGCCGCCCTGCAAGGCCCTAACCAACATCAGGAGCAAGGGTGAAGTATCTCGCTCAAGGACGTGACGAAGTCGGTTGAAGGCGGGGATTGAACCAGGAACCCTCAGGCTGCCACGCCGTCCCCCTTATAGTCAGTGTTCAGCTTGCAGAAGTGTGGAAAGCATCAATGAATAGACGGCAAAGTGTGTCTGTCTTTGGAGAAAGAGCCTGCTGGAGCGGCTCTAAAGAGGCCCAGAGAGGAGCCTCTTTGTGGGCACACTTTGGCAGCGGCGTGCGGAGGCCTGATGCCAGGATGGATCTACCCGTTTTACACAGGCGGCAACACAACACACAGCAACCTTCCTTTCGCTCGTCCTTATTCTCCCTCCCTCCTGACGCCATGCCTGTCCACCTTCCAAAACCCAGCTTTTTATTTATGCAAAGTGTTGCACCCGTGCTCCCTACAACACGGCTGCCCGCTTTACCGAAAAAAAAAAATGCTTACGGTTCAAGAAAGCGTCGGAGGAAAGTGAGGTGAAATGCAAATAAGCCGCCGCTGATTATGTAAAGCGCCGCATGTAAAGAAAGCAGACGCCATAAAGCCATCTGTGATTATCTTACATAATGGCCGCAATTATTGTTTCATCCATGTTAGGAACTCTTTTGTCTGAATACAGACGTGTGGTGTGTACATAAAAAAATGTTGCTGGTGGTAGAGTGTGTGCGTTCTTTTATTTCCACCCTTCTGGAGACGTCAACAGGGAAAAGTAGCTTCTATATGAGGAGGTGTGAACAAGTTAGGACATAAATCACCGGTCCCGATACGGAAAACCACTGCATTTAATACTACAGTTCCGGACAGGCTAACCTCCAACCGCTCCCAGTCTGTGGAACGCTCTCCCTGACCACCTGAGGGCACCACAGACGGTGATGCTTTGAAAAAAGGCTTGAAAACCCCTTTAAAAAAAAAAAAAAAAAGCCTGTCATGATTCGTGGTCCAGAGCATGTTTAGTTTTGTTATATTCTGTTAGTTTTGGACTTCTTTAGTTACCTTGTTTGTTTTGTCACTATGGTTACTTATGATTTTCACCTGCCTCTGTTTTTTGGGACACACCTGTGTCTAATCAAGAGACAATATTTAAGCCTGCTTTTTTTTGGAATCACTCGTCCTGGCTTCCTTGTTTGCGGTGAGCAACAGTCACCTATTCCTGTCTCGACACTGTGCTAAGTTGTTGCCTTGTTTGTTTCTGTCTGTTTGGTACGGTGTATTATTTATTCAATCAGTGACAAAAAAAAAAACAAGGGAGTGCAACCAGGAACTAAAGAAGTCCAAAACTAACAGAACATAACTAAACTAAACATGCTCTGGACTACAAATCAAGACAAAGCCTTTTTTTTTTTTAGATATACACATACTTGTTTTAGCTATTAGGCTGTTCTATTTTATTTCTTTATTTAATTTTATTAAATAAATAATTTTTTTATTTTTTTAATACACTGTAGCACTTTGAGGTTGTTTGCTAAATGTAAAGTGTCTTTTTACAAATAAAATCTATTATTATTATTATTAGAGTCTGTGAACATTGCTCCAAAGTCAGGATTTTTAGTTAATTTAATGTGCTTACAAAAGCAAAGGCAGCAATATATGATAAAACGAGACGGCAGCTTAAGAACGACTTCCCTATTCACCCCCAAAAAAACCCGCCAGGTGAACAGCTGATTTTACGACTTCCGGTGCTGACGTAAGACAACCCACATTGCATACAAATACACTACTGTACTAAGTACTATAGTGGCCATTAACAGTTAGCTTCTACAGCTGGGTTGCCCAAAGTGCAGCACAGGGGCCGTCTGTGGTCCGGGACTCCTTTGTTATCGGCCTTAAGCACATTAGAAAAAAATAATAGATATCTCCTGTGCACCCCTGGTGGTGAAATCTATCAAAGTGAGGGTAGTCCCAAAAAGGAAGGATTTTTCAAATTGACTATGTGTGGCTTTTAAAAGTGCTCCCCCTGTGGTCAACATATGAAATAACAAGTGTGTGTAAAAATTAGAAGTGCTCCCCCTCTGGCCAACATATGAAATAACAAGTGTTTGTAAGAAATTGAAATGTACCCCCTTTGGCCAAAATTAATTAGAAATAAATAAATAAATATGTATATAGAGACGTGCTGTAATAACTTAAATCAAATAATGAAGAATAAAAAACAATTATAAAAAAATAAATATACCCAAATTTCTCACGTGTTGACTTTTTTCTTATAAAATTAGGAACAATTTGTCATATTCTTTCTGTTTCTGTAATATTGCAATATTTTCTCGTAAAATTCTTACTTCAAATGATGACTTTTTAATGCAAAATGGTGACATTTGTCATGTCAAAATTCTGACTTTTATCACGATATTGCCAATGCTTTTGTTGTTTTGCAAAATAGTGACATTTTTAGAAGAAAATGATTGTTCATAATTTTGCAGAGTAAAAGTACGATTATTTTTTATAATATTGCCAAAATGTTTACGTTTTCTTATAAAATTGTGTTTTTTGTCAAGTAAAATTGCGACTCTTTTCATAAAAATTGTCAACATTTTAAGCTTTTCTTGTAAAATTCCAACTGTTACTTAATAAAATTCCAACTTTTATCATAATATTGCTCAAATGTTCCGTTTTTCTTGTAAAATCTCGACTTGCGTTGAGTAAAATTACGACTTTTATTATAACACTGCCAAAATTCAAAGTTTTTCTTGTGAAATTGTGACCTTTTTCTTGTGAAATTCCAACTCAATTTTCACAACAAACTTTTTTTACATTTGCATAGTATGTATATATTATTAATGTTGTAAATACACATCTTTATATATCTAGGAAGGCTGGTCCTAAAGAGGTAGGCATTTTTCTCAGGTGTCAAGAAGCTAAGAAATACACGAATGTGTGTGTGTGTGTGTGTGTGTGTGTGTGTAGTCTTACAGGACAGTTGCGGAGGTCTCCCATGTTGCTGGCGTTGCGCAGAAGTTCCCCAAACATGTCCGGCGTAGCCTTTTCTCTGACCTCAAGCATCCTCACTGCCTGGTTACTGCAGCAGAAAACACACACACAAGTTTTAAACCACACTCCAAGTTAGTTTTTTGCCTCATCCCTCACTTAAAGTGTGAATATTACACTACAGTCAGAAATAGCAAGAGATGATACAGTATTATGCTCCCGGGTGGTTGTTGACCGATTATCATGCTTTAAATAAACAGCATTCACTTATATGACCAAATGCAAACAACCTTCCCTAGTCATGGTGCAAAAAAAAAAAACTGAACCAACAAAAAATGCCACCAGACATGGTCACACATAACTCAATATAACACAATTTGTGTCGACCCATCATAAAATAAAATAAAAATTAAAAACACAACATGATGGGAAAAATACAAAACATCAATCAATCAATCAAAGTTTATTTATACAACCCTAAATCACAAGTGTCTCAAAGGGCTGCACAAGCCACAACAGTAGAAATAAAAAGTATCGACGCTGACTCCAATCGTCAAACCAGGAATCAGAATCAGGTCTAATTGTTAGCTGCCCAAAGAGTCACACCACTAATTATTACCAATATCGACCAACACACAGCGCCCCCTAGCACCCATTCCCAGGTATTAACCCCATCCAGACCCTTCCCTGAATGGGTGACTTCCGTATTTCATCGACCTGCACCGACGGCTACCTGGACACGTGCGCTTCCTCTGGTGCGTTAACTTGAGCGCACGTGTGTGTGAGTGTTTGTGTGTGTGTGTGTGTGTGTTTTCTTACCACAGGGATGTGGTGGAGATGTAGTGCACCATCTGAATGAAGGGCAGCGGGTCCGACGTGGCTCCACAGCTGTTGCAAACACACTGCAAGCACACACCCGCGCGTCACATCCAGTACATTCACTTATATAAGTGTGTGTGTGTGTGTGTGTGTGTGTGTGTGTGTGTGTGTGTGTGTGTGTGTGTGTGTGTGTGTGTTCTTGTATTTGACCCTTCTTGAGACATCAGCAAGGAAAAGTAGCTTCTATATGAGGAGGTGTGAACAAGTTAGGACATAAATTATGGTCCCAATACGGAACACCATTGCATTTAATAGAGAGATAAATACTAGAGTCTGTGAACATTGCTCCAGAGTTGAGATTTTTTTGGTTGATTTAATGTGAATACAAAAGTAAACATTGACAGGTGCAAAGACAGCAATATATGGAAAACCATTGCATCTAATAGAGAATGTCTCATTTGCACCCCTGGTGGTGAAATCTATCAAAATTGACTGTGGGTCGCTTTTAAAAGTGCCCCCCCTCTGGTCAACATATGAAATAACAAGTTCCCCTTTGGCCGAAATTAATTTTTTTTTAAATAAATAAAAAATGTATATAGAGACATACTGTAATAATTTGAAGTAAATAATGAAGAATAAAAAACAACTACAAACAAAAAAATGAGCTAAAAGCTTACCTTTTTTATATTTGCATAGTATGTATATATTATTAATGTTGTAAATACACATCTTTATATATCTAGAAAGGCTGCTCCTAAAGAGGTAGGCATTTTTCTCAGGTCTCAAGAAGGCCAGAAATACAAGAATGCGTGTGTGTGTGTGTGTGTGTGTGTGTGTGTGTGTGTGTGTGTGTGTGTGTGTGTGTGTGTGTGTGTTCTAGTATGTCTACCCTTGAGACATAAACCAGGAAAAGGAAAAGTATTTTCCATATGAGGACAGCCTCTGGTCAACATATGAAATAACAAGTGTGTGTAATAACTTGAAGTAAATATTGAAGATTCAAAACCAATTACAAACAAAAAAATCAACAATAACTAAAAGTATTAACCAAAAGCTTACCTTTTTTTATATTTGCATGGTATGTATATATTATTAATGTTGTAAATACACATCTTTATATATCTAGAAAGGCTGGTCCTGAAGAGGTAGGCATTTTTCTCAGGTCTCAAAAGGCCAGAAATACAAGAATGTGTGTGTGTGTGTGTGTGTGTGTGTGTGTGTGTGTGTGTGTGTGTGTGTGTGTGTGTGTGTGTGTGTGTGTGTGTGTGTGTGTTCCAGTATGTCTACCCTTGAGACATAAACCAGGAAAAGGAAAAGT
>NC_084618.1:2919083-2991583 GCF_033978795.1 Nerophis ophidion | reverse complement strand
GCAGAAGGCGAGGAACAACCTGTCAAAGTGCTGAGCAACAAATGCCAGGCAAGCTCGCAGTCGGCCTCCATGGCAGACGCCATCAATAATACAAGGCCATGTGCCTCCTGCGCCTTTTTTTTTTCCTTCTCTCCGACAACAACAATCTTCAAAGTGCTTTGTGGCGGCAAAATGAAAACCAACGCAAACTGTTGCAGAGGGAAAAAGTGTGTTTTGAGGACAACACACAAACACACACACACACACACACACACACACAGTCGTGGGACAGCCTTTTTACACCAAGGGTGCCCAAACTTTTTCCACCGAGGGCCACAGCCACTATTGTTATGGGAGACACACTGCATCCTATCAGTAAGATAAGAGTTAAACCAAGACAGGGCTAAGTCTGACATACCAATTCGTGTTTTGATACGTTCTAATAAAATATTATGATCGACAGTATCGAAAGCAGCGCTAAGATGGAGGAGCAGCAACATAGATGACGCATCAGAGTCCATCGTTAGCAATAGATCATTAGTCATTTTTGCGAGGGCTGTCTCCGTGGAGTGATTTGCCCTGAAACCGGATTGAAAGGTTTCACATAGATTGTTAGACGCTAAGTGTTCATTTAACTGCTCCGCAACAATTTTTTCGAGGATTTTTGAAATAAAGGGAAGGTGAGACACTGGTCGGTAGTTTACCATGAGGTCAGGATCGAGGTTAGGTCTTTTAAGGAGAGGATGAATAACCGCTTTTTTGAATGCTAGGGGAACAGTGCCCAAGGAGAGTGATAAGTTAGGGATGATGTTCGAAACCGGTTCTCCCGGTTGTTCGATAAGAAAAGAACCGATTCTATGGACTCGAATCCCTTTTTGAGAACCGGTTCCTGTTATCGAGACCACTATAGTAAAGAAAAAGAGTTGGTTCTTTATTCAAATCAATCCTATTTATTTATTAAAATTTTAGGGAGGGTAACACCAGTCAATATTTATTTATTTATTTCATAAAAAAATGTTTCGTTATAAAATAAAAGTGAGCTTTTATTAAACCAAATGTGTTTTTTTCCATATACAACAACCTATCTGGATTCAATAAGAGGATTTGATAATTGGCCGAACTCGATAATTTCTTATCAAACATCATCCCTAATTACCATCCATCTTCTTGCGTTAATCCGAGGTCGGTTCGCGGGGGCAGCAGCCTAAGCAGGGAAGCCCAGACTTCCCTCTCCCTGGCCACTTTGTCTAGCTCTTCCCGGGGGATCCCGAGGCGTTCTCAGGCCAGCCGGGAGTCAAAGTCTTCCCAACGTGTCCTGGGTCTTCCCCGTGGCCTCCTACCGGTTGGACGTGCCCTAAACACCTCATCTGGCTCCTCTCCATGTGGAGGAGCAGCGGCTTTACTTTGAGTTCCTCCCGGGTGGCAGAGCTTCTCACCCTATCTCTAAGGGAGAGACCCACCACCCGGCGGTGGAAGCCCATTTCGGCCACTTGTACGTGCTAACTGTTAGCATTTCACTTTGACTTTTTAAAATTTTAGTAATTGATGCATGCTAACTAATATTTGCATGGCATCATTTTAACCACATTTTTCCAGGTACACACCTTTCAAAACAAAGGACGCGGGGGGAAGGGGGATTTTTGTAGGGTTCAGTTTCAAAACCAGGACGACTAGAACATGCAATTTCGGCAGAAATTGTGTGTGATTGCTAAAAAGACAAAACCGGACGGATAGCATCGAATAACAAAACAATATTAAATAAATTAGCAAAAAAGGCCAGGATGCTAACAGTGCTATGCGAACATGCCAACAGTTGGCATGATTGCAATACCAAAATATATGATACCTCATCAGGTACTTACTGCTGAATCAGCAAAAAAAAAAAAAAAAAAAAGTTAGCATGCTAATGCTAAAATGCTAACTGTAACATGCGTCAAGTACCAAAATACAGTATATTACCTAAAGGTGTGTACCTGGAAAAATGTGGTTAAAGTGATGCCATGCAAATTAGTTAGCATGTATGAATTACTAAAATTTGAAAAAGTCGAAGTAAAATGCTAACAGTTAGCACGTTGGCCAGAAAGCGTCGAATAACAAAAAATATTAACCAAATGATCCAAAAAAAAAAACATGCGGACAGTTGGCATGAGTGCAATACCAAAATATATGATACCTTATCAGGTACTTACTGCTGAATTAGCAAAAAAAAAAAAAAATAAAGTTAGCATGCTAATGCTAAAATGCTAACTGTAACATGCGTCAAGTACCAAAATACGGTATATTACCTAAAGGTGTGTACCTGGAAAAATGTGGTTAAAATAATGCCATGCAAATTAGTTAGCATGTATCAATTACTAAAATTTGAAAAAGTCGAAGTAAAATGCTAACAGTTAGCACGTTGGCCAGAAAGTGTCAAATAACAAAAAATATTAACTAAATGATCAAAAAAAAAACATGCGGACAGTTGGCATGAGTGCAATACCAAAATATATGATACCTCATGAGGTACTTTGTGCTGAATTAGCTAATAAAATTTTTTTTTTTTAAAAGTTAGCATGCTAATGCTAAAATGCTAACTGTAACATGCGTCAAGTACCAAAATACAGTATATTACCTAAAGGTGTGTACCTGGAAAAATGTGGTTAAAATGATGCCATGCAAATTAGTTAGCATGTATCAATTACTAAAATTTGAAAAAGTCGAAGTAAAATGCTAACAGTTAGCACGTTGGCCAGAAAACGTCAAATAACAAAAAATATTAACTAAATGGTCACAAAAAAAACATGCGGACAGTTGGCATGAGTGCAATACCAAAATATATGATACCTCATGAGGTACTTTGAGCTGAATTAGCTAATAAATTTTTTTTTTTTTTTAAAGTTAGCATGCTAATGCTAAAATGCTAACTGTAACATGCGTCAAGTACCAAAATACAGTATATTACCTAAAGGTGTGTACCTGGAAAAATGTGGTTAAAATGATGCTATGCAAATTAGTTAGCATGTATCAATTACTAAAATTTGAAAAAGTCGAAGTAAAATGCTAACAGTTAGCATGTTGGCCAGAAAACGTCAAATAACAAAAAATATTAACTAAATGATCCAAAAAAAAAACCTGCGGACAGTTGGCATGAGTGCAATACCAAAATATATGATACCTCAAGAGGTACTTTGTGCTGAATTAGCTAATAAATTTTTTTTTTTTTTAAAGTTAGCATGCTAATGCTAAAATGCTAACTGTAACATGCGTCAAGTACCAAAATACAGTATATTACCTAAAGGTGTGTACCTGGAAAAATGTGGTTAAAGTGATGCCATGCAAATTAGTTAGCATGTATCAATTACTAAAATTTGAAAAAGTCGAAGTAAAATGCTAACAGTTAGCAGGTTGGCCAGAAAACGTCAAATAACAAAAAATATTAACTAAATGGTCACAAAAACAACAACATGCGGACAGTTGGCATGAGTGCAATACCAAAATATATGATACCTCATGAGGTACTTTGTGCTGAATTAGCTAAATACATTTTTTTTTTAAAGTTAGCATGCTAATGCTAAAATGCTAACTGTAACATGCGTCAAGTACCAAAATACAGTATATTACCTAAAGGTGTGTACCTGGAAAAATGTGGTTAAAATGATGCCTTACAAATATTAGTTGGCATGTATCAATTACTAAAATTTTAAAAAGTTGAAGTGAAATGCTAACAGTTAGCACGTTGGCCAGAAAGCGTCAAATAACAAAAAATATTAACTAAATGATCAAAAAAAAAAACATGCGGACAGTTGGCATGAGTGCAATACCAAAATATATGATACCTCATGAGGTACTTTGTGCTGAATTAGCTAATAAATTTTTTTTTTTTTTTAAAGTTAGCATGCTAATGCTAAAATGCTAAGTGTAACATGCGTCAAGTACCAAAATACAGTATATTACCTAAAGGTGTGTACCTGGAAAAATGTGGTCAAAATGATGCCATGCAAATATTAGTTGGCATGTATCAATTACTAAAATTTTAAAAAGTCGAAGTGAAATGCTAACAGTTAGCACGTTGGCCAGAAAGCGTCAAATAACAAAAAATATTAACTAATTGATCTGAAAAAAAAACAAGCGAACAGTTGGCATGAGTGCAATACCAAAATATATGATACCGAGGTACTTAACTACTAAATTAGCTAAAAAAAAAAAAAAGTTAGTATGTTAATGCTAAAATGCTAACTGTAACATGCGTCAAGTACCAAAATACAGTATATTACCTACAGGTGTGTACCTGGAAAAATGTGGTTGAAATGATGCCATGCAAATATTAGTTAGCATGCATCAATTACTAAAATTGGAAAAAGTCGAAGTAAAATGCTAACAGTTAGCACGTTGGCCAGAAAGCGTCAAATAACAAAAAATATTAACCAAATGATCAAAAAAAAAAAACATGCGGACAGTTGTCATGAGTGCAATACCAAAATATATGATACCGAGGTACTTAATTACTAAATTAGCTAAAAAAAATAAATAAATAAAAAAGTTAGCATGTTAATGCTAAAATGCTAACTTTAACATGCGTCAGGTACCAAAAAAAAAAAAAAAAAAGCGCTGCTTTCGATACCGTCGATCATAATATTTTATTAGAACGTATCAAAACACGAATTGGTATGTCAGACTTAGCCCTGTCTTGGTTTAACTCTTATCTTACTGATAGGATGCAGTGTGTCTCCCATAACAGTGTGACCTCGGACTACGTTAAGGTAACGTGTGGAGTTCCCCAGGGTTCGGTCCTTGGCCCTGCACTCTTCAGCATCTACATGCTGCCGCTAGGTGACATCATACGCAAATACGGTGTTAGCTTTCACTGTTATGCTGATGACACCCAACTCTACATGCCCCTAAAGCTGACCAACACGCCGGATTGTAGTCAGCTGGAGGCGTGTCTTAATGAAATTAAACAATGGATGTCCGCTAACTTTTTGCAACTCAACGCCAAAAAAAACGGAAATGCTGATTATCGGTCCTGCTAGACACCGAACTTTATTTAATAATACAACTCTAACATTTGACAACCAAATAATAAAACAAGGCAACTCAGTAAAGAATCTGGGTATTATCTTCGACCCAACTCTCTCCTTTGAGGCACACATTAAAAGCGTTACTAAAACGGCCTTCTTTCATCTCCGTAATATCGCTAAAATTCACTCCATTTTGTCCATTTTGTTACGTCTCGCCTCGATTACTGTAACGTATTATTTTCGGGTCTCCCCATGTCTAGCATTAAAAGATTACAGTTGGTACAAAATGCGGCTGCTAGACTTTTGACAAGAACAAGAAAGTTTGATCACATTACGCCTGTACTGTATATACCTTTATATACATATATACATACATATATACCTATACTGTATATACCTTTATATACATATATACATACATATATACCTATACTGTATATACCTTTATATACATATATACATACATATATACCTATACTGTATATACCTTTATATACATATATACATACATATATACCTATACTGTATATACCTTTATATACATATATACATACATATATACCTATACTGTATATACCTTTATATGCATATATACATACATATATACCTATACTGTATATACCTTTATATACATATATACATACATATATACCTATACTGTATATACCTTTATATACATATATACATACATATATACCTATACTGTATATACCTTTACATACATATATACATACATATATACCTATACTGTATATACCTTTATATACATATATACATACATATATACCTATACTGTATATACCTTTATATACATATATACATACATATATACCTATACTGTATATACCTTTATATACATATATACATACATATATACCTATACTGTATATACCTTTATATGCATATATACATACATATATACCTATACTGTATATACCTTTATATGCATATATACACACATATATACCTATACTGTATATACCTTTATATACATATATACACACATATATACCTATACTGTATATACCTTTATATACATATATACATACATATATACCTATACTGGCTCACCTGCACTGGCTTCCTGTGCACTTAAGATGTGACTTTAAGGTTTTACTACTTACGTATAAAATACTACACGGTCTAGCTCCATCCTATCTTGCCGATTGTGTTGTACCATATGTCCCGGCAAGAAATCTGCCTTCAAAGGACTCCGGCTTATTAGTGATTCCTAGAGCCCAAAAAAAGTCTGCGGGCTATAGAGCGTTTTCCGTTCGGGCTCCAGTACTCTGGAATGCCCTCCCGGTAACAGTTCGAGATGCTACCTCAGTAGAAGCATTTAAGGCTCACCTTAAAACTCATTTGTATACTCTAGCCTTTAAATAGACCTCCTTTTTAGACCAGTTGATCTGCCGCTTCTTTTCTTTCTCCTATGTCCCCCCCTCGCCTGTATCGGTTGGGGACATCTCTACGCTGCTGATCCGCCTTCGCTTGAGATGGTTTCCTGTGGACGGGACTCTCGCTGCTGTCTTGGATCCGCTTTGAACTGAACTCTCGTGACTGTGTTGGAGCCACTATGGATTGAACTTTCACAGTATCATGTTAGACCCGCTCGACATCCATTGCTTTCGGTCCCCTAGAGGGGGGGGGGGGGTTGCCCACATCTGAGGTCCTCTCCAAGGTTTCTCATAGTCAGCATTGTCACTGGCGTCCCACTGGATGTGAATTCTCCCTGCCCACTGGGTGTGAGTTTTCCTTGCCCTTTTGTGGGTTCTTCCGAGGATGTTGTAGTCGTAATGATTTGTGCAGCCCTTTGAGACATTTGTGATTTGGGGCTATATAAATAAACATTGATTGATTGATTGATTGATAATAGGATTATAAAATGTCTTGTTTGACGCACGACACATTTTTAAAGGTGAAATAGTTTAGCTGAAAGTGCTGCGACCACTCCAAAACAAAGGATGAGCTCGCATACGATGCGGTGGATGCTACTTGCCTCCTGTCCTGAGGGGGCGCTGGTGAGCCTGACAAGCCTATCATGAATCTATAAACCAAACAGAAACAGAGTGGCAGCCATCTTTGATGAAATGGAGTTTCCAGCATTTACTTGTCAACTAATAAGATAATAAAACGTCTTATTTGACGCACGACACCTTTTTAAAAGTGAAAAAGTTGATCTGCGACCACTCACCACGAACATTAGCTACCCAGCTAACAAGGCAAGTGCTGGTTGACTAAAGCGCTGTTGGTTTAATTCTGTTTTGTTTCATTTTTTGTTGATGGAGAAGACCCCTTTTTTTGTTCCAAATTCCAAACCGAAATGCCGCAGTATTTACAATATCGTTACATCCCTACTTACTACCTATGTTTACTATTTGCTACCTATGTTCACCACTCCATATTGACTACTTACTACCTATATGTATTACTTACTACCATGTCTACTACTTACTACTTATGTTTACTACCTATGTTTACTACTTACCTTTGCTACTCTATACTGACTACTTACTACATATATTTACTACCTATGTCTACTACTTACTCCCTATCTTTGCTCCTCTATACTACTTATGATTACTACTTTATATTGACTACTTACTACATATATTTACTACTTACCACCTGTATCTACTACTTACTACCTATGTGTGATCCTCTCTGTTAACTACTTACTACTTATGTTTACTACTCTATATTGACTACTTACTACGTATGATTACTACTTTTTATTGACTACTTACTACATATATTTACTACTTACTACCTGTGTCTACTACTTACTACCTATGTTTACCACTCTATATTGACTACTTACTACCTATGTTTACTACTTTATATTGACTACTTACTACATATATTTACTACTTACTACTTGTGTCTACTACTTACTACCTATGTTTTATCCTCTCTATTAACTACTTACTACCTATGTTTACTACTCTATATTGACTACTTACTACGTATGTTTACTACTCTATATTGACTACTTACTACATGTAATTACTACTTACTACCTATGTTTACTATTTACTACCTATATTTACCACTCTATATTGACTACTTACTACCTATGTTTCCTACTCTAAATTGACTACTTACTGCATATATTTACTACTTACTACCTATAACTACTGCTTACAACCTATATTTACTACTCTATATTGACTACTTACTAAATATATTTACTACTTACTACTTATGTCTACTACTTAGTCCCCGTTTGCTCCTCTATATTGACTACTTACTACCTATGTTTACTACTCTATATTAACTGCTTACTATATATGTTTACTACTCTATATTGACTTTTTACTACATATATTTACTACTTACTACCTGTGTCTACTACTTACTACCTATGTGTGATCCTCTCTATTAACTACTTACTACCTATGTTTACTACTCTATAATGACTACTTACTACATTTATTTACTACTTACTACCTATGTTTACTATTTACTACCTATGTTTACCACTCTATATTGACTACTTACTACCTATGTTTCCTACTCTAAATTGACTACTTACTGCATAAATTTACTACTTACTACCTATAACTACTGCTTACAACCTATATTTACTACTCTATATTGACTACTTACTAAATATGTTTACTACTTACTACCTTTGTCGACTACTTACTCCCTTTGTTTGCTCCTCTATATTAACTGCTTACTATATATGTTTACTACTCTATATTGAGTTTTTACTACATATATTTACTACTTACTACCTGTGTCTACTACTTACTACCTATGTGTGATCCTCTCTATTAACTACTTTTTAACTATGTTTACTACTCTATATTGACTACTTACTACGTATGTTTACTACTCTATATTGACTACTTACTACATTTATTTACTACTTACTACCTATGTTTACTATTTACTACCTATGATTACCACTCTATATTGACTACTTACTACCTATGTTGCCTACTCTATATTGACTACTTACTGCATATATTTACTACTTACTACCTATAACTACTGCTTACAACCTATATTTACTACTCTATATTGACTACTTACTAAATATGTTTACTACTTACTACCTTTGTCTACTACTTACTCCCCCTGTTTGCTCCTCTATATTGACTGCTTACTATATATGTTTACTACTCTATATTAACTTTTTACTACATATATTTACTACTTACTACTTGTGTCTACTACTTACTACCTATGTGTGATCCTCTCTATTAACTACTTACTACCTATGTTTACTACTCTATATTGACTACTTACTACGTATGTTTACTACTCTATATTGACTACTTACTACATGTAATTACTACTTACTACCTATGTTTACTATTTACTACCTATGTTTACCACTCTATATTGACTACTTACTACCTATGTTTCCTACTCTAAATTGACTACTCACTGCATAAATTTACTACTTACTACCTATAACTACTGCTTACAACCTATATTTACTACTCTATATTGACTACTTACTAAATATATTTACTACTTACTACCTTTGTCTACTACTTACTCCCCCTGTTTGCCTCCTCTATATTGACTACTTACTACCTATGTTTACTACTCTATATTAACTGCTTACTATATATGTTTACTACTCTATATTGACTTTTTACTACATATATTTACTACTTACTACCTGTGTCTACTACTTACTACCTATGTGTGATCCTCTCTATTAACTACTTACTACCTATGTTTACTACTCTATATTGACTACTTACTACGTATGTTTAATACTCTATATTGACTACTTACTACATTTATTTACTACTTACTACCTATGTTTACTATTTACTACCTATGTTTACCACTCTATATTGACTACTCACTACCTATGTTTCCTACTCTAAATTGACTACTTACTGCATATATTTACTACTTACTACCTATAACTACTGCTTACAACCTATATTTACTACTCTATATTGACTACTTACTAAATATATTTACTACTTACTACCTTTGTCTACTACTTACTCCCCCTGTTTGCTCCTCTATATTGACTGCTTACTATATATGTTTACTACTCTATATTAACTTTTTACTACATATATTTACTACTTACTACTTGTGTCTACTACTTACTACCTATGTGTGATCCTCTCTATTAACTACTTACTACCTATGTTTACTACTCTATATTGACTACTTACTACGTATGTTTACTACTCTATATTGACTACATACTACATGTAATTACTACTTACTACCTATGTTTACTATTTACTACCTATATTTACCACTCTATATTGACTACTTACTACCTATGTTTCCTACTCTAAATTGACTACTTACTGCACATATTTACTACTTACTACCTATAACTACTGCTTACAACCTATATTTACTACTCTATATTGACTACTTACTAAATATGTTTACTACTTACTACCTTTGTCTACTACTTACCCCCCCTGTTTGCCTCCTCTATATTGACTACTTACTACCCATGTTTACTACTCTATATTAACTGCTGACTATATATGTTTACTACTCTATATTGACTTTTTACTACATATATTTACTACTTACTACCTGTGTCTACTACTTACTACCTATGTTTTATCCTCTCTATTAACTACTTACTACCTATGTTTACTACTCTATATTGACTACTTACTACGTATGTTTACTACTCTATATTGACTACTTACTACATATATTTACTACTTACTACCTATGTTTACTACTCTATATTGACTACTACTATGTATGTTTACTACTCTATATTGACTACTTACTACATATATTTACTACTTACTACCTATGTTTCCTACTCTATATTGACTACTTACTGCACATATTTACTACTTACTACCTATAACTACTGCTTACTACCTATATTTACTACTCTATATTGACTACTTACTAAATATATTTACTACTTACTACCTATGTCTACTACTTACTCCCCCTGTTTGCCTCCTCTATATTGACTACTTACTACCTATGTTTACTACTCTATATTAACTGCTTACTATATATGTTTACTACTCTATATTGACAATTTACTACATATATTTACTACTTATGTTTATTACTACTTGGCATTTGGGAGGCAGCGGCCCAAGATGGCGGCGGTTACGGGGGCGGGAAGACGGCGTATTAAAAGAGCTGAGGGCTGGGGAAGGCAATGTCGTCGTAGTGTGTGTGTGTGTGTGTGTGTGTGTGTGTGTGTGTGTGTGTGTGTGTGTGTGTGTGTGTGTGTGTGTGTTATGACTGCAGCAATGCGCCAAGGAGAATGGAGGGGGGATATACCCCACTGTGGGAGCCAGGGAGGTACGGGGAGGAGTGTGTGTGTGTATATATATATATATATATATATACATATATATATATATACATATATATGTGTGTGTGTGTCTAATTGTGAAGTTTGCAGCCATCTACAGCAACTCCCACCTTCATTCATCTTTCCCCCGCTTCCCATTTCTTCCCATTCTTCTTCTCCTCTTTCCTCCTGACTGCTGCACTTGGGACACATCAAGTGTTGCAGCAACATCCACTGTGGGTACTTCTTACTTACTACTACTACTACTACTACTACTACCAGGGTTTACTACTTCCCATACCTATATTTACTCCTTACTGTACATTTACTACTCACTACCTATATTTACCACTTACTGCAAACGTTTACAACTTACTACTTATATTTACCACTTACTACCTATATTTACCACCTTCTGCCAACATTTGCTACTTACTACTTACAAACCCCGTTTCCATAAGAGTTGGGAAATTGTCCATCCATCCATCCATCCATCCATTTTCTACCGCTTACTCCCTTTCGGGGTCGCGGGGGGCGCTGGCGCCTATCTCAGCTACAATAGGGCGGAAGGCGGTGCACACCCTGGAAAAGTCGCCACCTCATGGCAGGGCCAACACAGACAGACCAATATTTACTTCCTACTGTATATTTATTACTCACTACCTATCTTTACCACCTACTTACTACCTATATTTATCACTTACTGCCAATATTTACTACTTATATATACTAATACTACCTAAATTACCACTTACTGAAAATATTTACTACTTATATATACTAAAACTACCTATATTACCACTTACTGAACATATTTACTACTTATATATACTAATACTACCTATATTACCACTTACTGAACATATTTACTACTTATATATACTAATACTACCTATAATACCACTTACTGCCAATATTTACTACTTATATATACTAATACTACCTAAATTACCACTTACTGAAAATATTTACTATTTATATATACTAATACTATCTATATTACCACTTACTGAAAATATTTACTACTTATATATACTAATACTACCTATATTACCACTTACTGAAAATATATACTACTTATATATACTAATACTACCTATATTACCACTTACTGAAAATATATACTACTTATATATACTAATACTACCAATATTACCACTTACTGAACATATTTACTACTTATATATACTAATACTACCTATATTACCACTTACTGAACATATTTACTACTTATATATACTAATACTACCTATATTACCACTTACTGAAAATATTTACTACTTATATATACTAATACTACCTATATTACCACTTACTGAAAATATTTACTACTTATATATACTAATACTACCTATATTACCATTTACTGCCAATATTTACTACTTATATAAACTAATACTAACTATATTACCACTTACTGAAAATATTTACTACTTATATATACTAATACTACCTATATTACCACTTACTGAACATATTTACTACTTATATATACTATCCATCCATCCATCCATCATCTTCCGCTTATCCGAGGTCGGGTCGCGGGGGCAGCAGCCTAAGCAGGGAAGCCCAGACTTCCCTATCTCCAGCCACTTCGTCTAGCTCTTCCCGGGGGATCCCGAGGCGTTCCCAGGCCAGCCGGGAGACATAGTCTTCCCAACGTGTCCTGGGTCTTCCCCGTGGCCTCCTACCAGCTGGACGTGCCCTAAACACATCCCTAGGGAGGCGTTCGGGTGGCATCCTGACCAGATGCCCGAACCACCTCATCTGGCTCCTCTCGATGTGGAGGAGCAGCGGCTTTACGTTGAGTTCCTCCCGGATGGCAGAGCTTCTCACCCTATCTCTAAGGGAGAGACCTGGAAACTAATTTCGGCCGCTTGTACCCGTGATCTTATCCTTTCGGTCATGACCCAAAGCTCATGACCATAGGTGAGGATGGGAACGTAGATCGACCGGTAAATTGAGAGCTTTGCCTTCCGGCTCAGCTCCTTCTTCACCACAACGGATCGATACAACGTCCGCATTACTGAAGACGCCGCACCGATCCGCCTGTCGATCTCACCATCCACTCTTCCCCCACTCGTGAACAAGACTCCTAGGTACTTGAACTCCTCCACTTGGGGCAGGGTCTCCTCCCCAACCCGGAGATGGCACTCCACCCTTTTCCGGGCGAGAACCATGGACTCGGACTTGGAGGTGCTGATTCTCATTCCGGTCGCTTCACACTCGGCTGCGAACCGATCCAGTGAGAGCTGAAGATCCCGGCCAGATGAAGCCATCAGGACTACATCATCTGCAAAAAGCAGAGACCTAATCCTGCGGTCACCAAACCGGAACCCCTCAACGCCTTGACTGCGCCTAGAAATTCTGTCCATAAAAGTTCTGAACAGAATGGGTGACAAAGGACAGCCTTGGCGGAGTCCAACCCTCACTGGAAATGAGGACCAAGCTCTGACACTGATCATACAGGGAGTGGACCGCCACAATAAGACATTCCGATACCCCATACTCTCTGAGCACTCCCCACAGGACTTCCCGAGGGACACGGTCGAATGCCTTCTCCAAGTCCACAAAGCACATGTAGACTGGTTGGGCAAACTCCCATGCACCCTCAAGAACCCTGCCGAGAGTATAGAGCTGGTCCACAGTTCCACGACCAGGACGAAAACCACACTGTTCCTCCTGAATCCGAGGTTCGACTATCCGGCGAAGCCTCCTCTCCAGTACACCTGAATAAACCTTACCGGGAAGGCTGAGGAGTGTGATCCCACGATAGTTGGAACACACCCTCCGGTCCCCCTTCTTAAAGAGAGGAACCACCACCCCGGTCTGCCAATCCAGAGGTACCGCCCCCGATGTCCACGCGATGCTGCAGAGTCTTGTCAACCAAGACAGCCCCACAGCATCCAGAGCCTTAAGGAACTCCGGGCGGGTCTCATCCACCCCCGGGGCCTTGCCGCCGAGGAGCTTTTTAACTACCTCAGCGACCTCAGCCCCAGAAATAGGAGAGTCCACTACAGATTCCCCAGGCACCGCTTCCTCAAAGAAAGACGTGTTGGTGGGATTGAGGAGGTCTTCGAAGTATTCCCTCCACCGATCCACAACATCCGCAGTCGAAGTCAGCAGAACACCATCCGCACCATACACGGTGTTGATGGTGCACTGCTTCCCCTTCCTGAGGCGCCGTATGGTGGTCCAGAATCGCTTCGAAGCCGTCCGGAAGTCGTTTTCCATGGCTTCCCCGAACTCTTCCCATGTCCGAGTTTTTGCCTCCGCGACCGCTAAAGCTGCACACCGCTTGGCCCGTCGGTACCCGTCCACTGCCTCCGGAGTCCTATGAGCCAAAAGAACCCGGTAGGACTCCTTCTTCAGCTTGACGGCATCCCTCACTGCTGGTGTCCACCAACGGGTTCTGGGATTACCGCCACGACAGGCACCAACAACCTTGCGGCCACAGCTCCAATCAGCCGCCTCGACAATAGAGGTTCGGAACATGGTCCACTCGGACTCAATGTCCCGCACCTCCCTCATGACATGTTAGGTGACGTTCCACGTCCCAAGAGCTAGCTTCTGTAGCCGAGGATCGGACCGCCAAGTGCCCTGCCTTTGGCTGCCGCCCAGCTCACAATGCACCCGTCCTCTATGGCCCCTCCTATGAGTGGTGAGCCCATTGGAGGGATGACCCACGTTGCCTCTTCGGGCTGTGCCCGGCCGGGCCCCATGGGAACAGGCCCGACCACCAGGAGGCACTTATATATACTAATACTACCTATATTACCACTTACTGAAAATATTTACTACTTATATATACTAATACTACCTATATTACCACTTACTGCCAATATTTACTACTTATATATACTAATACTACCTATATTACCACTTACTGAAAATGTTTACTACTTATATATACTAATACTACCTATATTACCACTTACTGAAAATATTTACTACTTATATATACTAATACTACCTATATTACCATTTACTGCCAATATTTACTACTTATATATACTAATACTACCTATATTACCACTTACTGAAAATATTTACTACTTATATATACTAATACTACCTATATTACCATTTACTGCCAATATTTACTACTTATATAAACTAATACTAACTATATTACCACTTACTGAAAATATTTACTACTTATATATACTAATACTACCTATATTACCACTTACTGAACATATTTACTACTTATATATACTAATACTACCTATATTACCACTTACTGAACATATTTACTACTTATATATACTAATACTACCTATATTACCATCCATCCATCCATCCATTTTCTACCGCTTATTCCCTTTCAGGGTCGCGGGGGGCGCTGGCGCCTATCTCAGCTACAATCGGGCGGAAGGTGGGGTACACCCTGGACAAGTCGCCACCTCATCGCAGGGCCACCTATATTACCACTTACTGAAAATATTTACTACTTATATATACTAATACTACCCATATTACCACTTACTGAAAATATTTACTACTTATATATACTAATACTACCTATATTACCACTTACTGAAAATATTTACTACTTATATATACTAATACTACCTATATTACCACTTACTGAAAATATTTACTACTTACGACTGATATTAATACCACTCAGTGATTTTATTTTCTGCAGCGATGAACCTTCTTGTCAAGTCGGCAGAGAAGTTATGTCGAGGCGCAGTCCTTGCAAGCGGAGTCCAGATGCTACCCATTAGAGCGTTCATGGACGACCTTACCATCACAGCAAGATCAGTGCCAGAAGGAAGATGCATTTTGGAGGACCTGATTGAGCTCACTAATTGGGCAAGGATGGAGTTCAAACCTGCAAAGTCCAGAAGCCTAGTTCTGAAGAAAGGGCGTGTTCAGGAACGGTTTCGCTTCAAGATCAGGGAGAACATCATCCCAACTGTCCAAGAGAAGCCTGTGAAGTGCTTGGGGAAGTGGTACAGGGCAGATCTCAAAGACCGACTGAGTGTGAAAGAAATGTTTAGCCAAGCAGAAGCCTGGATGACATCCCTAGAAAAGTGCGGCCTCCCGGGCAAGTATAAGGCCTGGGGTTACCAACATGGGGTTCTCCCCCGTCTGCTCTGGCCACTCCTAGTTTATGAGGTACCTGTATCCACAGTTGAGAGTCTGGAGAGGAAGTTGAACACCTACTTGAGGAGATGGCTGGGTGTCCCAAGAAGCTTCTGTTCCATTGGACTGTACAGCACAGGAAGCAAGCTACAGCTGCCAATAACATCAGTGGTGGAGGAGTACAAGGTGACAAAAACACGCCAGGCTATGATGCTACGAGACAGCAAAGACGAGCGAGTACGACAAGCAGGCATTGTCGTCAGGTCAGGCATAAAGTGGTCAGCTAGCGAAGCGCTGAGGGAGGCGGAGGATCGACTGCATCACGCGGACATTGTGGGATCAGTAGCCCAGGGAAGACTTGGTCTGGGTTGCTCTTCCAGAACAAATTGGAACAAAGCTGACCCAAAGGAACGGCGAGGCTTGGTGCAGAGGGAGGTCCGAAAGGCTGAAGAGGAAAGCCGGCATGTCAAGGCAGTAACCATGAACAAACAAGGCAGCTGGACTAGATGGGAGAGTGTAAAAGACAGATCTCTAACCTGGAAGGACATCTGGAGCATGGAAGGCCACCGGATTAAGTTCCTGCTGTGTTCTACATATGATGTCCTGCCCACCCCATCAAACCTCCATACTTGGGGAATGGTAGAGAGTCCCAGCTGTACACTCTGTGGAAAGATAGCCAACCTGGAGCATGTCCTCTCCTCTTGTCACTCAAGTTTAGCAGATGGCAAGTTCCGGTGGCGTCATGACCAGATCCTTGCTCAGCTGGCAGAGGGTGTTGAGCAGGCCAGGAAGAGGACAAGGCAGCTCTCTAATGGGCCTCGCTTCATCCACTTCATCAGGGCAGGTGAAAGCGCAGCAGCAGGAGGGAGGAACAAAGGAATCCTGGCCACGGCAAGCGACTGGGAGATGCGGGTCGACCTGAAGAAGCAGCTGAAATTCCCAGAGGAGATAGCCCACACAACCCTGAGACCTGATATTGTTCTGTGGTCTAAAGGAACTAAACAGGTGGTGCTTATCGAGCTGACAGTACCCTGGGAAGAGAGGATAGAGGAGGCGTATGAACGCAAACTCAAAAAATACCAAACCCTCATCCTCAAGAGCCAGCTAAATGGATGGAAGGCCTGGAACTTACCGGTGGAGGTGGGCTGTAGAGGCTTTGCGGGGCGGTCGCTCTGGAGAGCCCTCGGACTGCTGGGGGTCGAAGGGCTGGCTAGGAAGCGGCTGGTAGCCAACACCACTAAAAGGGCAGAAGAAGCATCACGCTGGATTTGGATACAAAGAAAGGTGCGGTGGCAGAGCCGACCTACTGAAGGACTAGGGACATAGAGTTGGGTGGCATTCAGCAGGGGTAGAGCCAGGACGCTGGATCTGCCGTCGAGCCCCTCCGAAGCGTCATGGGCTTAATTCGACGAAACGTTAATGACGGGGGGTGCCCATTTGAGAACCTTCTGATGCCAACCAACTGATGTCCAGTTAAGGTATGCGGTCAAACTTAGTCTTGACTCAGGGAGGAGGACGTCCCTGCCATGCAGAGTCCCGATGGTGCCTTGATAGAAGGAGAGATGAAGAGAGCGAGGCCACAGGCTCACAGATGGTGCAGGGGCGAGTACCTGTAAAGGTGAGCCAGTTGCGATACCCTTATCGTATTTTGCATATACTACCTATATTACCACTTACTGAAAATATTTACTACTTATATATACTAATACTACCTATATTACCACTTACTGCCAATATTTACTACTTATATATACTAATACTACCTATGTTACCACTTATTGAAAATATTTACTACTTATATATACTAATACTACCTATATTACCACCTACTGACAATATTTACTACTTACGACTGATATTAATACCACTTACTGATTAAATGTACAACTTACTACCTATATTTACTACTTATTACCTATATTTACCACTTACTGCAAACATTACTACTAACTACTTATATTTACCACTTACTACCTATATTTACCACTTACTGACAATATTTATTACCTACTACTTATATTTACTACTTACTACCTACATTTACCACTTACTGACGATGTTTACTACATACTACTTATATTTACTACCTACTACCTATATTTAGCACTTACTGCCAATATTTACTACATATATTTACTACTTACTACCTATATTACCACTTACTGACAATATTTACTACTTACTACCTTCATTTACCACTTAATGACAATATTTACTGCTTACTACTTATATCAACTACTTACAGGGCTGATGTATTCTCGGGGGCAACACCCTTCACTCTACCCGGCAGTGGGTCTCCACAGCTCAGGACTCCAGGGTAAATGAAGAGTTTGGCGATTAGTTGCAAATCATGGCTTTATTGAGGTCTTGCACACAGCCAATCCAACAAAACACTAACCGCTCCTTCACCTCGCTCGCCCACACACTCACATCCCATGCTGTCCCATATTAAAGGGCCACGCACAAAAATATGCTACTCTCATAACTAACCCATGCTAACCCATTTGAAGCGTCACCACCGCATTCAAGCAGCCTCTCCTCGGCGAGTCAGGCAAGCCTAAAGCAATAACAAATATTTTTATAGCAGCAGATTTAAGTCCATATTGCATTAAAAACTAAATTTTGACCCACTTCTATGGTGGAAGAACAATGCGGTGTTGATGAACGTGGACCCGACTTAAACAAGTTGAAAAACTTATTGGGGTGTTTGCATTCAGTAGTCAATTGTACAGAATATGTAGTGTACTGTGCAATCTACTAATAAAAGTCTCAATCAATCAAAAAAAGCAATTTATATGTAGAAAGGTTTTGTTAAGAAACGATTCTGAGCCTTATCTTATTTAGTTTTTATTTTATATATGTTGACCACTTTAACCCTGGCAATGGACCCTGTGTGTATATGTATGTTATGCCATTGTTTACAAATTTGGTAAATAAATTACCAAAAAATGTATATCTTGTTTTCTTACTGTACCGAAAATGAACCGAACCGTAACCTCTAAACCGAGGTACGTACCGAACCGAAATTTTTGTGTACCGTTACAACCCTAGTTACTAGCCATGTTTTGTACTTTCTACCTATGTTTACAACTTACAAGAGCTTCTGTTTTTATAAATAGCAGCGTTTATTTGTTAGCATTAGCATGTCTTGTTTGGTTATCTGCAACTCATTGTCTCAATAATTTAACCATGTAATGTAACCATGCATTCATCCAATTTGTGTGAGATGGTCATCAAAAATGATAATTAGGTGGCTCAATTCATTACAGATAATTATCATTAGTATATAATTAATTATAGACACAAGCTTGAAATGTGAAAAATAGGCCGGCATCTTGAATCTAGTATGTAAAATCCCTTTTTAACATATTTTTGCATTTATGACCGGTCCCATCAAACCAGGTTCAATTGTGAGTTCATGTGCGTTTTATATTAAAAAAAAAAGTAGATATATACTCCAGATGCAACTTTGCTAATGAAATCCTACTTTGAAATTCTTCACTCATTAATTTCACGAATGAAAAAAAAAATACTACTCGAAAAGATATTCTCCTCAATACATTTACAGAAATGAACAACGACAAACACGTTTTACTAGATCAATTATCCGTAATATTATTCAAAGGGTATATTACACAAAGCTGTCATTAGACATCATTTAACATTAACGTGTGATTATTTTTTGCACATTTATCCCAAAGGACGTCACGAGGAACCACGCGAGTCTGTGGCAACTGACAAGACCAAGCAAGCACGGTGACAATACCTCAGCTGCAAACACCCACGGGTGACTCACACACACACACACACACACACACACAAACACACACACACACACACACAGGTTATCATTTGGTTGTTCGTGACTTGTGGGGACCACCCTTTCTACAGGTTGTGGAGGCATAACATTTTTTTTGTAAAATGGCCACTGCCCAGTTAGCTCATACACGTCTTTAAATCTCTGGATTGACGAAGTAATGTGCTGATCATACTTACTGGGGACCCTGGTGAAAAAAGAGTTAATATGGTTCATGGGGACCTGTAACGGTTAGCTGGCATCGTGGTGCGGGTTCGTTCTCTCAAAGATGCAGTCGGACTTGGACACAGCGTGAAGGTAAGAAAAGACGATTAATTTACACTAACGAAACAGACTAGAACCAGAAAAACTTGCACAAGGCACTAAAGGCAAAACAAACAGAACCAGCATGGGAGCTAGAAAGAACTCTAAGCGCTAGCATGTGAGCTAGGGAACAAACAAAAAAAACATAGCGTGGAAGCTAGCAAGTACAAGAAACAGTTCTTTACCACAATTGGGAAACAGCGTCGTCACCTGTGGCGCGGAACAGAAACTAGGATGCGAGAGTGAGTAAACGGAAAAGGCAGGCTTAAATAAAGACATTAATTAAGAGGCAGGTGCGTGTCAAAAACAAGAGGCAGGTGACACTAATGCGTGACTATGGCAACGGAAACAAACAGGAAGTGCCACCAGGAACTAAGGAAGACAAACACTAACAAGATGTGATAGAAAACGGAACCAAAAACCAGAATATAACATGATCCGAGCAAAGGATCATAACAGGACCAAATTTAAATAATTTTGCATAATTCACACATTTATACGTGACTACTGAGGACCATTAAAGAAAACAAAAACAAACCACAACAAAACAAAACAACAAACCACCTTCGTTACGGGGACCAGGTGGAAGTGGTTAACTATACACGGAAGAAGTGTGAGCAGAGCAGCGAGTGCAGTACCAGCTACAGCCCGATGAGGGGGCTGCTGTGCAAATGTCTCACACTCAAACTAACCACTAAACATATTTTATGGGCCGAAGCTTAAAAAAAAATCACGTGGGCATCTTCAGAATGGATCTGACTATCACTTAAAAAGGTTTCCCTTTAGGGGACCTGTTTTTTTTTTTTGTCCCCATACCATCAGAGGTCCCCTAAAGGTGACTGTGTAAACAGGGCCATGTCCCCATTAAGTCAGCATTGCCAGAACACACACACACACACACACACACACACACAAAACAGCAAATCAAAGTGCAGGGAGTGATTTGTGTGTAGGCGCATGCTTGCGTGTGTGTGTGTGTGTGTGTGTGTGTGTGTGTGTGTGTGTGTGTCGTTCTAGCGTGGGCAGTGCTAGCTCAGCGCTTTCAGTCAGGCCAATTAATTACAGAGGAGTGGCGGACTGGAGACTCCGACAGTGTGTTGCTGCTGCACTACAGCACATTAGTCACGGTACTCCGCCTCCACCCGGACACATGTTGGTCACCGCTGGTGCCACAGATTGTGTTGTTGTGCGCCTCAAACTCCAAATGTTTGGCGAAACAAAGCAGGCAAAATGCGATTTCATTGTGCAGGGGTACCTAATGTTGTGTCCTACTGATATATACAGTATACTGGACTCGGTATGGCCAACTGGTGACCACCGGCCCCTCAGTGCACTTCTAAACATGATACAGCAGGGGTGCCCACACTTTTTCTGCAGGCCAGCTACTTTTCAATTGACCAACTCGAGGGGATCTACCTCATTTATATATATCATTTATATTTATTTATTTATGAAAGAGACATTTTTGTAAACAAGTTAAATGTGTTTAATGATAATACAAGCATGTGTAACACATATAGATGTCTTTCTTTCACAAAGACAAGAATATAAGTTGGTGTATTACCTGATTCTGATGACTTGCATTGATTGGAATCAGACAGTAATGATGATAACGCCCACATTTTCAAATGGAGGAGAAAAAAATGTGTCCTTTCTGTACAATACCACATGAAAGTGGTCGGTTTTTGGCATCTAATTCATCCAGCTTCCATACACTTTACAAGAAAAACATTGGCGGCAAATTCCGTAGCTTGCTTGATTGACATTCACGGCACCCGAGGGTCTTGTGAGATGACGCTGGCTGCTGCCAGTTCATTATTATGAAAAAATGACAGAGAGGAAGGCGAGAAACACTTTTTATTTCAACAGACTTCCGTCAAAACTCTAAAGGCCGACTGCACATTTCCTATCTTCACAATAAAAGCCCTGCTTCATGCTGCCTGCGCTAACAAAATAAGAGTCTCGGAAAGCTGGCGTGCACAAGTGATGTGCACGCCAGCTTTCTGAGGGATCGCTTGTGCACGCCAGTTTTCCGAGACTCTGTATTTAGTTAGCGCAGGCAGCATGAAGCAGGGCTTTTATTGTGAAGATAGGAAATGTGCAGTCGGCCTTTAGAGTTTTGACGGAAGGGACGGCGCGAAAGTCTGTTGAAATAAAAAGTGTTTCTCGCCTTCCTCTCGGTCATAATTTCATAATAATGATCTTGCAGCAGCCAGCGTCATCTCACAAGACCCTCCGGTACCGTGAATGTCATTTAAGTGACCTCTTGGTGAAGATTGATGATCACTCATTTTTAGCTCTATTTTTAAAAAAAAGCCTGGCTGGAGATGGACTGACACACCCCCCGCGGTCGACTGGTAGCTCGCGATCGACGTAATGGGCACCCCTGTGATACTGACTAAAAACAGCAGAGTGCCCTATTCATATAGAACAGGGGTCGGCAACCTAAAATGTTGAAAGAGCCATATTGGACCAAAAATACCGAAACAAATATGTCTGGGGGCACACAAAAAATAAAAGCCATATTACATACGGATAGTGTGTCATGAGATATAAATTGAATTAAGAGGACTTAAAGGAAACTAAATGAGCTGAAATATAGCTACAAATGAGGCATAATGATGCAATATAGCTAGCCTAAATAGCATGTTAGCATCGATTAGCTTGCAGTGACCAAATTTGTCTGATTAGCACTCCACATAAGTCAAAAACATCAACAAAACTCACCTTTGTGCATTCATGCACAACGTTAAAGGTTTGGTGGACAAAATGAGACGGAAAAAGAAGTGGCACCAAAAACGTCTTAGAAGGTCATACATGTAAACGAACTAAGGTGGGTTCAAGGACCGCCAAAATTAGTAGGACAAAACGGTGCTCGCCAAATACTCGAATCAGTGTATGTTTAATGTAAATATTGTGCTTTACAACAATTAGGGAGGTTTGTGTCATGTTTGTCCTCCTACAGAAACTATAATAAAACGAAAAATATTTTTTTTATATTTTTTTTCCTTTCATCTTTTTCCATTTTTTATACATTTTTGAAAAAGCTCCAGAGAGCCACTAGGGCGGCGCTAAAGAGCCGCGGGTTGCCGACCGTCGATATAGAGGATCTTTGACTAGCATTTCTGTATTAGGTCCTCAAAAACAGCTGAGCACCCATGTTAAATAGCGAATCTTTGACTAGCCTTTCTGTATAAGGTCCTCAAAAACAGCAACAATCCGCTGTCATGTAGAGGATCTCTGACTTGTGTTTTTGTATTAGGTCATCAAAAATAGCCAAGCACCCATGTCAAATGGAAAATCTTTGAATAGCATTTCTGTATTAGGTCCTCAAAAACAGCAGCGATCCCCAGTCATGTGGCGGATCTCTGAGTGCATAGCACCCCTCTCAAATAAAGAATCTTTGAATAGCATCTCTGTATAAGGTTCTCAAAAACAGCCGAGCACCCATGTCAAATAGAGAATCTTTGACTAGCATTTCTGTATCAGGTCCTCAAAAACAGCCGAGCACCCATGTTAAATAGAGAATCTTTGACTAGCATTTCTGTATAAGGTTCTCAAAAACAGCAACAATCCCCTGTCATATAGGGGATCTGTGACTTGTGTTCTTGTATTAGGTCATCAAAAATAGCCAAGCACCCTTGTCAAATAGAGAATCTTTGAATAACATTTCTGTATTAGGTCCTCAAACCAGGATCACACCCATGTCAAATAGAGAATCTTTGAATAGCATTTCTGTAGTAGTTCCTCAAAAACAGCAACGATCCCCTGTCATGCAGAGGATCTCTGACTTGTGTTTTTGCATTAAGTCATCAAAAACAGCAGAGCACCCCTGTCAAATAGAGAATCTTTGAATAGCACTTCTGTAGTAGTTCCTCAAAAACAGCAGCGATCCCCTGTCATGTAGAGGATCACTGAGTTCAGAGCAACCCTCTCTAATAAAGAATCTTTGAATAGCATTTCTGTATAAGGTCCTCAAAAACAGCAACAATCCACTGTAATGCAGAGGATCTCTAACTTGTGTTTTTGTATCAGGTCATCAAAAACAGCAGAGCACCCATGTCAAATAGAGAATCTTTCAATAGCATTTCTGTATTTGGTCATCAAAAACAGCCGAACACCCCGGTCAAATAGACAATCTTTCAATAGCATTTCTGTATTAGGTCATCAAAAACATCTGAGCACCCATGTCAAATAGAGAATCTTTGAATAGCATTTCTGTATTTGGTCAACAAAAACAGCCAAACACCCATGTCAAATAGAGAATCTTTGACTAGCATTTCTGTATTAGGTCCTCAAAAACAGCCGAGCACCCATGTCAAATAGAGAATCTTTGAATAGCATTTATGTATAAGGTCATCAAAAACAGGATCACATCCATGTCAAATAGAGAATCATTGACTAGCATTTCTGTATTAGGTCCTCAAAAACAGCCGAGCACCCATGTCAAATAGTGAATCTTTGACTAGCATTTCTGTATTAGGGCCTCAAAAACAGCCAAGCACCTATGTCAAATATAGAATCTTTGAATAGCATTTCTGTATAAGGTCATCAAAAACTACAACAACAATCCCCTGTCATGCAGAGGATCTCTGACTTGTGTTTTTGTATTAGGTCATCAAATACAGCAGAGCACCCTTGTCAAATAGACTATCTTTCAATAGCATGTCTGTATTAAGTTCCCAAAAACAGCCGAGCACCCCTGTCGAATAGACAATCTTTCAATACCATTGTTGTATTAGGTCCTCAAAAAGAGCTGAGCACCCATGTCAAATAGAGAATCTTTCAATAGCATGTCTGTATTAAGTCCTCAAAAACAGCCGAGCACCCATGTTAAATAAAGAATCTATGACTAGCATTTCTGTATCAGGTCCTCAAAAACAGCAGTGATCCCCTGTCATGTAAAGGATCTCTGACTTGTGTTTTTGTATTAAGTTATCAAATACAGCAGACCAGTATTTCTGTGTTGGGTCCTTAAAAACAATAATTTCCCCTCCAAATGTTACTGTAAATGGAAAAACAGTATTGCTGTTTTTATGTTAAAACAAAAAAAAGACAACTCAGTTGCCAGAATTGTACTGTAAAATTTACATTTGTTTTTTTTACTGTACGGCGATGACCAAGAAGAACGCGGAGTTGGAATATAATTACAACACTTTATGTACATATTTATATAATATTTACATATTGATATAATATGTAACTACAAGCTCCATTCACAGACAGAGTCCCATTGTTTTTATGAGCGGTCAAGCGAATCAGAAAATTTTTAAATTTTTATTTGTGGCGGCCGAAATTATTTTGTGGCGGGCCGCTACAAATAAATGAATGTGTGGGAAACCCTGACTTCATTGATACTTATTATTTCCATGCCAAATAAAATGAAGTGGCGGGCCACGAGTTTGACACCTGTGTTTATTAAAAACTAAAATATAAAAAAATATGGTAAGTTGCAGTAATTTCACCAAATGTAGTGTATATTACTGTAAATGGAAAAAATGTATTGCTGTTTTTGTGGTAAAAAAACAGCTCCGTTGCCAGAATTTTACTGTAAAATTTACATTTGTTTTTTTACTGTAAATAAGAAAAAGTGCAATTTTACAGTAAAATTTTGGCACCTGAGCTGCCGGTTTGTTGTTTTTTTTAACCGCAAATCAACCATTTTAGATTTTTGGATGTATTACTGTAAATGCCAAAACGACACCACAATTTAATGCTATAAAAAAAAAATTGTTTTTTTCCGATTAGAGAAAAACGATAAATTTCACAATTTTACCATATTGCTACTTTCACTTTTATTCATTATTAGTATTTATTTCTATTTAAAAAAATGATTTGAATGTTTGATCATATATTTTTGCATAATTAGACAATATTTAAGTTAACATAACATGGAGTACATATTTTACTTTTTTCCCAAAATAGAAAGAAAGTGTACATTTACAGAGAAACGTTACAGTACTTTATTGATAGGCTTTCAAGGGCCAAATAAAATGAAGTGGGGGCCACGAGTTGGACACCTGTGTTTCTTAAAAACTCAAATGTAAAAAAAATATGCCAAGTTGCAATAATTTCACCTCAAAATGTAGTGTATATTAGTGTAAGTGGAAAAACAGTACTGCTGTTTTTGTGGTAAAATTGTTTTTAAAAAAAGTTGCCACAAATTTACTGTAAAATTTCCATTTGTTTTTTTTACTGTGAATAAGAAAAACTGCAATTTTACAGTAAAATTTAGGCACCTGAGCTTCCAATTTTTTTTTGTTGTTGTTGTTTTTTTTTTTACCCTAAATCAACAACTGTAGATATTTTGGTATATTACTGTAAATGCCAAAATGGGACCACAGTTTATTACAGTAACGAAAAAATACTGTTTTTTTTTCATTTAGAGAAAAATGCTGTAAAAACCACTGTAAATTTCACAATTTTACCATGAAATATTTTGCTACTTTCCCTTTTATTTTTATTTGATGTATAACTTGCTTTGTAACCATTATTAATAGTATTTATTTCTATTCAAAAAATGGTTTAAATGTTTGATCATATATTTTTGCATAATTAGACAATATTGAAGTTAACATAACATGGAGTACATATTTTACTTTTTTCCCAAAATAGAAAGAAAGAGTACATTTACAGAGAAACGTTACAGTACTTTATTGATACATATTATTTCCAGGCTTTCAAGGGCCAAATAAAATGAAGTGGGGGCCACCAGTTGGACACCTGTGTTTCTTAAAAACTCAAATGTAAAAAAAATATGCCAAGCTGCAATAATTTCACCTCAAAATGTAGTGTATATTAGTGTAAGTGGAAAAACAGTACTGCTGTTTTTGTGGTAAAATTGTTTTTAAAAAAGTTGCCACAAATTTACTGTAAAATTTACATTTGTTTTTTTTTACTGTGAATAAGAAAAACTGCAATTTTACAGTAAAATGTTGGCACCTGAGCTTCCAATTTGTTTTTTGTTTTTTGTTTTTTTACCCCAAATCAACAACTGTAGATATTTTGGTATATTACTGTAAATGCCAAAATGGGACCACAGCTTATTACAGTAACGAAAAAAATACTGTTTTTTTTCATTTAGAGAAAAATGCTGTAAAAACCACAGTACATTTCAAAATTTTACCATGAAATATTTTGCTACTTTCCCTTTTATTTTTATTTGATGGATAACTTGCTTTGTAGCTATTATTAATAGTATTTATTTCTATTCAAAAAATGGTTTAAATGTTTGATCATATATTTTTACATAATTAGACAATATTGAAGTTAACATAACTTGCGATTACATGGAGGAATTTTTTTTGTTTCTTGCAAAATAGAAAAATAGAACACATTTAGTAAGAAACGTTACAGTACTTCATTGATAAATATTATTTCCAGGCTTTCGAGGACCAAATAAAATGAAGTGGTTTGGCCACATCTGAGTTTGACACCTGTGTTATAGAACATCTTTGACTTGCAGAGCGCTCATTTCATTAAGAAGATCTCTGATAATGCTTTTGTAATTTGTGACTTAAATATGAGCATTTTTGTCATTTAATGAGGTTAATGATATCAGAAAATAAACCACTAAAAGTGTGTCCCACCAGGCTTTTTAGTCGATTATTTTCAAACAGAAAATATTTCTGTACAATTTTGTATCCACTTTGTCAGAAATCTAATCATATTAGAGTTATGTCGTGCCAAATGGACCTTATTGTGTTAGTTGGCTGTAATAAGAGCAAAAGAACAGGCTTTACCAGAAGAATCAATAACCGCGGTCACTGTCCGTCATCGTCATCAGTGCATTATGACAAAGAACAAACACGTTAATGCGCCTCGGGCCGCTAAAATGTTTCTACCTTCAGTGCGCAGAAGATGCACGAGTCCTCCATGCACTTGTGCGTGGTCAGCTGGCGAAAGCTTCTGCGGAAGATGTCCAGGTGCCACAAAACCTGCCGCGAAATCAGACAATAAATCAATCAATGACGTGCAAGGCAAAGTTCTTTACAAAGTTAATATTATGAAAAATGGGCTGCATGGTCGAGTGGCCAAAAGGTAACATTTCGGTCTCAGTACGCCAAATGACTTTGATCCAGAAGTTTTGAGGCTTGTCTCTGTACTTTTTGGCGTAATGCAAACGGGATATTTGGTTACATTTGCGCAGAAGTAGCTTTCTTCTGGCGACTCGACCATGCAGCCCATTTTTCTTCAAGTGCCTCCTTAATGTGTCTCTTGAAACAGTCATAACACAATTTTTCAGAGAGTTCTGTATTTAAAAACAATATACGCCACACACACATCCCCTATCCAACGCCCTTGATGCAAATCCCTTAGGGGTGATGGACGGATGCAGCCTGCCACAGTGGCCCCCACTCCCTCACTTCTGTTGCGAGATATCTCGAGATGTACGTTGTAATATGAATATGTGCTTTGCACTGGAGGTTTTTGCCCACTTTAGACTGGGCCCCCTTAGGAGCCCAGTCTTGTGGCGACCCATCGCCATTCCTGATCTGTAACCCAGGAACTTGAACGGGTTTGTGCTGAAAACAAAGTTTTGTTGTACTTGTGCAATGACAAAAAAGACCTACCTACCTAAAGTTGTGCTTATAAGTTTACATACCCTGGGAGAATTGATCATTTCTTGGCCATTCTTCAGAGATAACGCAAAAACCTTTCTTCCACTCATGCTTAATGGTTGTGTAAAGCTATTTATTGGCAAACAACTGTGTTTACTCTTTTTAAATCAAAGTGACAAAAGAAAGTACCCAAATGACCCCGATCAAAAGTTCACATACCCCATGATAACATGCACAAAAGTTGACACAAACAGGTTTGAATGGCTAATAAAGGTTCCAATCCTCACTAATTAATGTGTGTCTATAGAAGGTCAGTGAGTTTCTGGGGTTCTGACAAGACCATTGCATCTTTCATTCAGTGTTTCTGGACTGTGAGTCATGGGGAAGGCAAAAGAATTGTCAAAGGATCTGCGAGAAAAGGTAATTGAACTGCATAAAACAGGAAAGGGGTATAAAAAGATATCCAAGGATTTGAGAATGCCAATCAGCAGTGTTCAAACGCTTATTAAGAAGTAGAAAATGAGGGATTCATGTAGACCAGCGAAGATTTCAGCCACAGCTGCCGGGAAAATTGTTCGAGATGCAAAGAAAAAACCACAAATAACTTCAGCAGGACTCTGAAAAATTGTGGTGTGGCTGTTTCACGATGCACAATAAGGAGGCACTTAAGGAAAAATGGGCTGCATGGTCAAGTGGCCATAAAGTAAAATTTTGGTCTCATCACAAAAGACTCCGGCTTATTAGTGATTCCTAGAGCTCAAAAAAAGTCTGCGGGCTATAGAGCGTTTTCCGTTCGGGCTCCAGTACTCTGGAATGCCCTCCCGGTAACAGTTCGAGATGCTACCTCAGTAGAAGCATTTAAGTCTCATCTTAAAACTCATCTGTATACTCTAGCCTTTAAATAGACCTCCTTTTTAGACCAGTTGATCTGCCGCTTCTTTTCTTTCTCCTATGTCCCCCCCTCCCTTGTGGAGGGGGTCCGGTCCGATGACCATGGATGAAGTACTGACTGTCCAGAGTCGAGACCCAGGATGGACCGCTCGTCGGGACCCAGGATGGACCGCTCGCCTGTATCGGTTGGGGACATCTCTACGCTGCTGATCCGCTTGAGATGGTTTCCTGTGGACGGGACTCTCACTGCTGTCTTGGAGCCACTATGGATTGAACTTTCACAGTATCATGTTAGACCCGCTCGACATCCATTGCTTTCGGTCCCCTAGAGGGGGGGGGGGTTGCCCACATCTGAGGTCCTCTCCAAGGTTTCTCATAGTCAGCATTGTCACTGGCGTCCCACTGGGTGTGAATTCTCCCTGCCCACTGGGTGTGAGTTTTCCTTGCCCTTTTGTGGGTTCTTCCGAGGATGTTGTAGTCGTAATGATTTGTGCAGTCCTTTGAGACATTTGTGATTTGGGGCTATATAAATAAACATTGATTGATTGATTGATTTAAAAACATATAAAAATACAATGAAAACACAGTAAATAAATGATGAATAACAATGTTTCCCCCAGAAAATGTGTTGGTTAAGATGGTGTCTCTTCGGCGGACAGACCGGGGAAGGGAGTGGGTGGGTGTAAAGATCGGTGTAACTCGGCCTGTCGCCACCACAGCGTGGTGGGGCAACAGACTACAGACTGCGGTGAAGTAGGCCGGCTTCGTCGCATGAAAAAGCCTACAATTTCTGGTTGTGTTTTCCGCTCCATTTACTGAATGGCGATATACGATATATATCTCAAAACAGTCCTAGTTACCTGAGATACTAAGTATTTCAGTATTTTGACTTAGTAAAATTCCAAGTCAAAATATTGACTTACTAAGTCAAAATTATGACATGCTTAGTAACTTAGTAAGTCATTATTTTGACTTAGTATGTCATTATTTTGTCATTAATTTGACTTAGTAAGTTACTAAGTCAAAATATTGACTTGCTAAGTCCTAATAATGACAAAATAATGACATACTAAGTCAAAATAATGACAAAATAATGACTTACTAAGTCAAATTAATGGCTTACTGTAAGTAAGCGTTTGCAATAAGGAGTTAAAAAAGGGGCCACATGCTGACATATGCTCAACTCATCATGCTTAATTTATTACAGCATTTCTGTAATAATAAATAATAAATAATAAAATCCCAACAGGGACGGCGTGGCGCAGTGGGAGAGTGGCCGTGCGCAACCCGAGGGTCACTGGTTCAAATCCCACCCAGAACCAACCTCGTCACGTCCGTTGTGTCCTGAGCAAGACACTTCACCCTTGCTCCTGATGGGTGCTGGTTGGCGCCTTGCATGGCAGCTCCCTCCATCAGTGTGTGAATGGGTAAATGTGGAAGTAGTGTCAAAGCGCTTTGAGTACCTTGAAGGTAGAAAAGCGCTATACAAGTACAACCCATTTATAACCCATTTATTTGGAATCATAAATATAACTAAATAAAATCTTGAATAACTAATAGGATAAAAAGGAAAAAAACAAATGACTTTAATAACATAATTAATATCAGGAAAAAGCCAAATTAAAAAAGTGGGTCTTGAACCTGCTCTTAAAAACCTTACACAAAGAAAGAAAAACGCGGCCAAGACCAATCAAACGGCGGCGTTAAAAAAAAATACAAAAAATCCTCCGAAGTGCCACGGCACGATGCTGGCACTCGGTCGTCATGGAAACACAACATGCTTCCCCCCCCCCAGGTGCGTCCCCTCGTTATCAAAAATAGCGAGTCGCGGAAACCACTTGAGTGAGGGTCATTTGTTCCGACAGGAAGCGAGGCTTTTTTACGCGGCGGGGACTATTTTCCGCACAATTTGCGACCACAAAAAAAAAAAAGAAAAAAATCACGATAACGGGCGAGGAAACAACCCAAATCACAAAGATGGCGTTTTCTTTTTCTTTTTTTTTTTTTAGATTAAAGTAAAATCACGACAAAAAAAAGTCTCCCAGTACTGGACAATGCATTAAAGTTAAGTTCAAGTAGCAATGATTGTCACAAACACACGAGGTGTGGTGTGATGTGTCCTCGGCATTTGAGCCATCACCCTTGATCACCCCCTGGGAGGTGAGGGGAGCAGCGAGCAGCAGCGGTGGCCACGCCCAGGAATCTTTTTTGCTGATTTAACCCCCAATTCCAACCCTTGAAGCTGAGTGCCAAGCAGGGAGGTAACGGCTCCCATTTTTATAGTCTTTGGTATGACTCGGCCGGGGTTTGAACTCACAACCTACCTATCTAAGGGTGGACACTCTAACCACTAGTTAGAGAGTGTAAATATAAACGGAATACAATGATTTGCAAATCTTTTTCAAGCCATATTCAGTTGAATATGCTACAAAGACAACATATTTGATGTTCAAACTCGAACTTTTTATTTTTTGCAAATAATAAGCAACTTAGAATTTCATGGCTGCAACACGTGCCAAAGTAGTTGGGAAAGGGCATGTTCACCACTGTGTTACATCACATTTTCTTTTAACAACACTCAATAAACGTTTGGGAACCGAGGAAACTAATTGTTGAAGCTTTGAAAGTGGAATTCTTTCCCATTCTTGTTTTATGTACAGCTTCAGTCCTTCAACAGTCCGGGGTCTCCGCTGTCCTATTTTACGCTTCATAATGCGCCACACATTTTCCATGGGAGACAGGTCTGGACTGCAGGCGGGCCAGGAAAGTACCCGCACTCTTTTACTACAAAGCAACGCTGTTGCAACACGTGGCTTGGCATTGTCTTGCTGAAATAAGCAGGGGCGTCCATGATAACGTAGCTTGGATGACAACATATGTGGCTCCAAAACCTGTATGGACCATTCAGCATTAATGATGCCTTCACAGATGTGTAAGTTACCCATGCCTTGGGCACTAATACACCCCCATACCATCACAGATGCTGGCTTTTGTACTTTGCGCCTAGAAAAATCTGGATGGTTATTTTCCTCTTTGTTCCGGAGGACACCACGTCCACAGTTTCCAAATATAATTTGAAATGTGGACTCGTCAGACCACAGAACACTTTTCCACTTCGCATCAGTCCATCTTAGATGAGCTCGGGCCCAGCCAAGCCGGCGGCGTTCCTGGGTGTTGTTGATAAATGGCTTTGGCTTTGCATAATAGAGTTTTAACTTGCACTTACAGATGTAGCGACCAACTGTAGTTACTGAAAGTGGTTTTATGAAGTGTTCCTGAGCCCATGTGGTGATATCCTTTACACACTGATGTCGGTTTGTTTAATGCAGTACCGCTTGAGGGATCAAAGGTCCGTAATATCATGGCTTACGTGCAGCAATTTCTCCAGATTCTCTGAACCTTTTGATGATTTTACGGACCATAGATGGTAAAATCCCTAAATTCCTTGCAATAGCTCGTTGAGAAATGTTGTTCTAAAACTGTTCGACAATTTATTTACAAAGTGGTGACCCTCGCCCCATCCTTGTTTATGAATTACTTAGCATTTCATGGAAGCTGCTTTTATAGCCAATCATGGCACCCACCTGTTCCCAATTAGCCTGCACACCTGTGGGATGTTCCAAATAAGTGTTTGATGAGCATTCCTCAACTTTATCAGTATTTATTGCCACCTTTCCCAACTTCTTTGTCACGTGTTGCTGGCATCAAATTGTAAAGTTAATGATTATTTGCACAAAAAAAAAAAAGTTTATCAGTTTGAACATGAAATATGTTGTCTTTGTAGCATATTCAACTGAATATGGCTTGAAAAGGATTTGCAAATCATTGTATTCTGTTTATATTTACATCTAACAATTTCCCAACTCATATGGAAACGGGGTTTGTACATTAAAGTTAAAGTATTGTCACACACACACACACTAGGTGTGGTGAAATTTGTGTTCTGCAATGGACCCATCACCTTTGTTCACCCCCTGGGAGGTGAGGGGAGCAGTGAGCAGCAGCGGTGGCCACGCCCGGGAATCATTTTTGCTGATTTAACCCCCAATTCCAACCCTCGATTCTGAGTGCCAAGCAGGGAGGTGATGGCTCCCATTTTTATAGTCGTTGATATGACTCGGCCGGGGTTTGAACTCACAACCTGACATCTCTGCACTGCTGATCCGCCTCCGCTTGGGATGGTTTCCTGCTGGCTCCGCTGTGAACGGGACTCTCGCTGCTGTGTTGGATCCGCTTTGGACTGGACTCTCGCGACTGTGTTGGATCCATTATGGATTGAACTTTCACAGTATCATGTTAGACCCGCTCGACATCCATTGCTTTCCTCCTCTCCAAGGTTCTCATAGTCATCATTGTCACCGACGTCCCACTGGGTGTGAGTTTTTCCTTGCCCTTATGTGGGCCTACCGAGGATGTCGTGGTGGTTTGTGCAGCCCTTTGAGACACTAGTGATTTAGGGCTATATAAGTAAACATTGATTGATTGATACTCTAACCACTGGACCACTGCAGTGTCGTCACGGCAACATCCGGCCCACTAATTTACTGTGCGAAGTTTTGCTGGTTAATCCCTCATTGATTATATTTGCATATTTATTCTGCATAATCCACAGATGTGTGTGCACACCTACACGTTTTCTCGAGTCTACCAGGGCGTTTATTTTTTACTCACAAACTCTTTCCTTCACCTCCTGTCACCTTTTTAACTTTTAATCTTTGCCAGCATGCACTTTTTAGATCTTCTTCATCCCAACTTTCTTCTATCTCCCATCATGTGTGCTCTCTCCATCTTCAGGCACTAAGACTCTGCCCCCATCCGAGGCTTAGTGTGTCCTCCATCTCCTCATCTGAAGACTCGGTGGTGTGTGTATGCCAGCTGGAAGTCTCGAGGTGTGTGTGTGTGCGTAAAAGCAGGGAGATGCAGCAGCAGCACTGATGCGGACTAAGCATCTCGGCAAAAACAAACACCCTCCCTCTCAAACATTGCCAAAACCAAAGTGGAACATGCAAACACTCATTAATATGGAGCTTATCTCGCTGTCACGTTTAATTATCTGTTAAAATGTGCGTGTGCGTGTGTGTGTGTGCGAGGGTCCTTTAACCCTTGTATTATGTTGGACAAAAATGACATTGATGATGTTGCGGGTCGTTTTGACCCGGACTGTGTAAATGCACTCAAAGCAGTCAAGAAAACAGGTTAAATAAATCAATCAATCAATCAATGTTTACTTATATAGCCCTAAATCACTAGTGTCTCAAAGGGCTGCACAAACCACTACGACATCCTCGGGCAAGGAAAACTCACACCCAGTGGGACATCGGTGACAATAATGACTATGAGAACGTGATACTGTGATACTGATGATACTGATGACTATGAGAACATATGAGAACATGATACTGTGAAAGATCAATCCATAATGGATCCAACACAGTCGCGAGAGTCCAGTCCAAAGCGGATCCAACACAGCAGCGAGAGTCCCGTTCACAGCGGAGCCAGCAGGAAACCATCCCAAGCGGAGGCGGATCAGCAGCGCAGAGATGTCCCCAGCCGATACACAGGCGAGCAGTACATGGCCACCGGATCGGACCGGACTCCCTCCACAAAGGAGAGTGGGACATAGAAGAAAAAGGAAAGAAACGGCAGATCAACTGGTCCAAAAAGGGAGTCTATTTAAAGGCTAGAGTATACAAATGAGTTTTAAGGTGAGACTTAAATGCTTCTACTGAGGTAGCATCTCGAACTGTTACCGGGAGGGCATTCCAGAGTACTGGAGCCCGAAATGAAAAAGCTCTACAGCCCGCAGACTTTTTTTGGGCTTTGGGGATCACTAATAAGCCGGAGTCCTTTGAACGCAAATTTCTTGCCGGGACATATGGTACAATACAATCGGCAAGATAGGATGGAGCTAGACCGTGTAGTATTTTATACGTAAGTAGTAAAACCTTGTATAGCGCTTTTCTACCTTCAAGGTACTCAAAGCGCTTTGACACTACTTCCACATTCACACACACATTCACACACTGATGGAGGGAGCTGCCATGCAAGGCGCCAACCAGCAACCATCAGGAGCAAGGGTGAAGTGTCTTGCTCAGGGCACAACGGACGTGAAATCAATAACAATTTATTTTAGGTTATATAAACATTTAGAAAAGTGACATACAATACATTTTGTATTCCAATTGTATTATGTTAAGGGTCAATTTGACCCATTTCAGTTTTTGTGTTGATCAAAGTACTGGTTATTCTTTCTTTTTCTTGCTGAAATCTGGTGACTTTTCCTCATCTAGGGTCATGAACTGGTGTGTAAATCTGGACACTTTGTTGTGTAGTGGAATGTTTGTGCAGAGTTTGTATAAAAAGATGATGTTGCGAGTCATTTTGACCCAGGCGCTTTAATGTGGGTAAATAGCTGTTCAGATCCAAAAATAAACATGTCTCCTTGATGTACTTTTTACTTTGATGTACAATTGTTTGTATTTTGATTGTCTCTGAAGAGAGGGAACTTTCTCACACTTGTCCTTGTCTCCTCGGATGTCATCCTTCTGGAGCTCATTTTTGGTGAGTTTGTTAAAGAGATGACATGAGAACAGTGACAAGGACAAGTTTGAGAAAGTTCCCTCTCTTCACACACCTGGCTCTGGGTCTCAGAGGCAATCAAAACACAAACAATTGTACATCAAAGTAAAAAGTACATCAAAGAGACTTGTTCATTTTGGCTATTTACCCACATTAAAGCGTCTGGGGCAAAATGACCCGCAACATCATCTTTGTATACAAACTCTGCAAGACATTCCACTACTCAACAAAGTGTCCAGATCTTACACACCAGTTCATGACCATAGATGAGGAAAAGTCACCAAATTTCAGCAAGAAAAAGAAAGGATAACCAGTACTTTGATAAACACAAAAACTGAAATGGGTTAAATTGACCCTGAACATAATAGAAGGGTTAAAAGCCTACTGAAACCCACTAATAGTTTATATATCAATGATGAAATATTAACATTGCAACACATGCCAATACGGCCTTTTTAGTTTACTAAATTGCAATTTTAAATTTCCCGCGAAGTATCCTGTTGAAAACGTCGCGGTATGATGACGTCTCGGGTTGTAGCGGACATTTTTTTCCAGCCCGATCCCAGCTATAAGTCGTCTGCTTTAATCGCATAATTCCACAGTATTCTGGACATCTCTGTTGCTGAATCTTTTGCAATTTGTTCAATGAATAATGGAGACGTCAAAGAAGAAAGATGTAGGTGGGAAGTTGTGTATTGCGGCTGCCTTTAGCAACACAAACACAGCCGGTGTTTCCTATATCAATGATGAAATATTAACATTGCAACACATGCCAATACGGCCTTTTTAGTTTACTAAATTGCAATTTTAAATTTCCCGCGAGGTATCCTGTTTCAAAACGTCGCGGTATGATGAGGCGTGCGCGTGACGTCACGGACTGTAGCGGACATTTTCTTCCACCACCGATCCCAGCTATAAGTCGTATGTATTTTGTTTTTATTTACGATTTACACAACTTCACTGGTTTTCGGGTTTGAACATTAAAGGCCTACTGAAAGCCACTACTACCACTACTGATAGTTTATATATCAATGATGAAATATTAACATTGCAACAAATGCCAATACGGCCGCTTTAGTTTACTAAATTGCAATTTTAAATTTCGCGCAAAGTATCTCATTAAGAATGTCAGTATAATGGCGCGTATTATGACGTCTCGGGTTGTAACGGACATTTTTTTCCAGCCCGATCCCAGCTATAAGTCGTCTCTTTACATCGCATAATTCCACAGTATTATGGACATCTGTGTTGCTGAATCTTTTGCAATTTGTTCAATTAATAATGGAGACGTCAAAGAAGAAAGCTGTAGGTGGGAAGCGGTGTATTGCGGTTGCCTTTAGCAACACAAACACAGCCGGTGTTTCCTATATCAATGATGAAATATTAACATTGCAACACATGTCAATACGGCCTTTTTAGTTTACTAAATTGCAGTTTGAAGTATCCCGCTAAAACGTCAGTATGATGACGCGTGCGCGTGACGTCACACATTGTAGAGGACATTTTGGTCCAGCACCGTTCACAGCTATAAGTCGTCTCTTTTCATTTGCATAATTACACAGTATTATGGACTTCCGTGTTGCTGAATCTTTTGCAATTTGTTCAATTAATAATGGAGACGTCAAAGAAGAAAGATGTAGGTGGGAAGCGGTGTATTGCAGCTGCCTTTAGCCACACAAACACAACCGGTGTTTCCTTGTTCACATTCCCGAAGGTGAAGCTTTACTATGGAACAGAGCGTTCAAGCGGACATCGTTCTTGACCACAGGTTTCGGTGAGAAAATTGTGGTATAAAGTCGGCTCTTGCCGTAGACATGAGCGGAGCTTGCGTCGTTCCTTATGCACCTGTCAAAGAGGCAGCTGCGGACTGTCTTGCCTCCTCCGACCGGTCGCCCCCGAACGTGGGATGCTTCCACCGAGAGAAGGCCCGACCGACTGCCTTCGCTTCGCCTCGTCGAGAAACATTGCTTCCCTCAGAGACACTGGCGGTCACCACACCCGTGACCACACCCCTCCGACTTTCAGGTACGACCGTATAATCTCCCTACAACACTAGTAACACAATAAGCAGATAAAAGATTTTCCAGAATTATCCTAGTAAATGTGTCTAATAACATCTGAATCGCTCTGCAGTCTAGTTTTTATTTTTTTTTCTAGTCCTTCACTCTCACTTTCCTTATCCACGAATCTTTCATCCGCGTTCAAATTAATGGGGAAATTGTCGCTTTCTCGGTCCGAATCGCTCTAGCTACTGGTGGCCATGATTGTAAACAATGTGTGGATGTGAGGAGCTCCACAACCCGTGACGTCACGCGCACATCGTCTGCTACTTCCGGTACAGGCAAGGCTTTTTTATTAGCGACCAAAAGTTGCAAACTTTATCGTCTATGTTCTCTACTAAATCCTTTCAGCAAAAATATGGCAATATGGTGAAATTATGAAGTATGACACATAGAATGGAGCTGCTATCCCCGTTTGAATAAGAACATCTCATTTCAGTAGGCCTTTAAGTTGACGTTAAAAGGAACGTCCACACGGGGCACTGTCAGGATGCTAACTACTATTGATTGATTGATTGGAACTATTTTATTAGTAGATTGCACAGTCCATCCATCCATCTTCATGTAATGGTGGTTCTTTGGTCAAAATGTTACATAGATTATGTTTGCACGTCAAGTCGTATCGCTTATGTGTGACTGCCATCTACTGGCCACACTTATCAATACACCATGTACAAAATAGAATTGCTTCCGTTCATCAGGCGCACCGGACTATAAGGCGCACTGTCGAGTTTTGAGAGAAAAAAAAGGATTATAAGTGCACCTTATAGTCCGAAAAACACGGTAAATTTCACTCGTTTGCTCTTTTAGTCCATACAAAATAGTGCTGCAAGGATCCTGATGAGAGTGCGGAAACATGACCACATCACACCAACTCTCAAATCCCTTCACTGGCTGCCTGTTCCATTCAGGATTGAATTCAAAATCTCCCTACTAACCCACCAGTGCCTCCATGGAAATGCCCCCCTGTACCTCAAGGAACTGCTCACCCCCAAATCCTCCACACGACACCCGCGCTCCATACAGGCTATCAATCAATCAATCAATGTTTACTTATATAGCCCTAAATCACTAGTGTCTCAAAGGGCTGCACAAACCACTACGACATCCTCGGTAGGCCCACATAAGGGCAAGGAAAACTCACACCCAGTGGGACGTCGGTGACAATGATGACTATGAGAACCTTGGAGAGGAGGAAAGCAATGGATGTCGAGCGGGTCTAACATGATACTGTGAAAGTTCAATCCACAATGGATACAACACAGTCGCGAGAGTCCAGTCCAAAGAGGATCCAAGACACAGCAGCGAGAGTCCCGTTCACAGCGGAGCCAGCAGGAAACCATCCCAAGCGTAGGCGGACCAGCAGCGCAGAGATGTCCCCAGCCGGTACACAGGCGAGCAGTACATGGCCACCGGATCGGACCGGACCCCCTCCACACGGGAGAGTGGGACATAGAAGAAAAAGAAAAGAAACGGCAGATCAACTGGTCTAAAAAGGGAGTCTATTTAAAGGCTAGAGTATACAAATGAGTTTTAAGGTGAGACTTAAATGCTTCTACTGAGGTGGCATCGAGTACTGGAGCCTGAACGGAAAATGCTCTATAGCCCGCAGACTTTTTTTGGGCTAACCTCCTCCAACCTCCACGGACAAAGCTTCGAACAATGGGAGACCGGGCTTTCTGCTCCGCTGCTCCCAGTCTGTGGAACGCTCTCCCTGACCACCTGAGGGCACCTCAGACTGTGGATGCTTTCAAAAAAGGCTTAAAAACCCATCGTTTTAAAAAAGCCTTTCTATAGACATGCATGCTGGTTGTAGCCTTTGGGCTGTTTCTAGTATTATATATATATATTTTTTTATTATTGCTATTTTTTTACACTGTGGCACTTTGAGGTTGTTTGCTCAACGTAAAGTGCTTTTTTACAAATAAAATCTATTATTATTATTATTTTTTATTTTTTTTTAAATGTTTTTTGGGGGGTGATAGTAGTATTTTTGCAATGTGCCGCTGGCCGTTAAAAAAATTAGCTGCGGGCCACAAATGGCCCCTGGGCTGCACTTTGGACACATCTGTGCTAATTGAATGACATGCATGCAGGTTAACACCACAAGGAAGAAAAAAAAAAAGGATTATAACTGCGCCTTATAGTCCGAAAAATACGGTATATATACATATACATATATATATATATATATATATATATTGTGGAGGGGGTCCGGTCCGATGACCATGGATGAAGTACTGACTGTCCAGAGTCGAGACCCAGGATGGACCACTCGCCTGTATCGGTTGGGGACATCTCTACGCTGCTGATCCGCTTGAGATGGTTTCCTGTGGACGGGACTCTCGCTGCTGTCTTGGAGCCACTATGGATTGAACTTTCACAGTATCATGTTAGACCCGCTCGACATCCATTGCTTTCGGTCCCCTAGAGGGGGGGGGGGTTGCCCACATCTGAGGTCCTCTCCAAGGTTTCTCATAGTCAGCATTGTCACTGGCGTCCCACTGGATGTGAATTCTCCCTGCCCACCGGGTGTGAGTTTTCCTTGCCCTTTTGTGGGTTCTTCCGAGGATGTTGTAGTCGTAATGATTTGTGCAGTCCTTTGAGACATTTGTGATTTGGGGCTATATAAATAAACATTGATTGATTGATTGATTGATATACAGGGTTTCCCACACATTCATTTATTTGTGGCGGCTCGCCATGAAAGAATTACGGCCACCACAAATAAAATTAAAATAAATAAAATAAAATAAAAATAATAATAAAATACAAAATATATATGTATATATATATATATATATATATATATATATTTATATATATATCCATCCATCCATTTTCTACCGCTTATTCCCTTTTGGGGTAGCGGGGGGCGCTGGCGCCTATCTCAGCTACAATCGGGCGGAAGGCGGGGTACACCCTGGACAAGTCGCCAGCTCATCACAGGGCCAACACAGATAGACAGACAACATTCACACTCACATTCACACACTAGGGCCAATTTAGTGTTGCCAATCAACCTATCCCCAGGTGCATGTCTTTGGAAGTGGGAGGGGCCTATCCCCAGGTGCATGTCTTTGGAGGTGGGAGGAAGCCGGAGTACCCGGAGGGAACCCACGCATTCACGGGGAGAACATGCAAACTCCACACAGGAAGATCCCGAGCCTGGATTTGAACCCAGGACTGCAGGAACTTCGTATTGTGAGGCAGACGCACTAACCCCTCTTCCACCGTGAAGCCCTTATATATATATATATATATATATTTATTTTTTTTCGGCTATTGACTCGCTCGACCGCTCATAAAAGCAATGGGACTCTGTCTGTGAATGGAGCTTGTAGTTACATATTATATAAATATGTAAATATGATATAAATATGTATATAAATATGTACATAAAGTGTTATGTTCTTCTTGGTCATCGCCGCCGCCGCTGTCACGCCCCGTGGTAGAAGAGTTTGCGTGTCCCAATGATCTTAGGACCTATGTGTTCCGGAGGCTTCATGCCCCCTGGTAAGGTCTCACAAGACAAACAGGTCCTAGGTGAGGGATTAGACGAAGAGCGGACACGGGTCACCGGGCCTCCCTCTGAGGCCGGGCCTGTTCCCGTGGGGCCCGAAGAGGCCACGTGGGTCCCCCCTTCCAATGGGCTCAACACTCATAGCAGGGGCCATAGAAGTCGGGTTTAATGTGAGCCGGGCGGCAGCCGAAGACAGGACACTTGGCGGTCTGATCCTGGGCTACATAAGATAGATTGCACAGTACAGTACATATTCCGTACAACTGACCACTAAATGGTAACACCCCAATAAGTTTTTCACCTTGTTTAAGTCGGGATCCACGTTAATCAATTCATGGTAAATACAGCAGGGATGTCCAAAATGTTTCCAACAAGGGTCACATACTGAAAGGTCAAAGTTAGGGTTAGGCATTTTGCTCTAAGTAACAATGCCAAAAACGGATATTTTCTGCACACACTAAATTTTATATATATATATATATATATATATATATATTAGGGGTGGGCAAATTAATGCGTTAATTACGAGTTAACTCATCAATCTATTAACGCCGACAATTATTTTATCGCACATTTGCGTATGTTGTTTACATGCTTTTATTTTGTTAACACCTTTTCTTAACAAGATGGCGTCGCCCGGCGTGGAGGGGGGGCGGTGGGATCCTTTTTTTTTTTTTCTTTCTCATGAAAAAGGGACATTTTTGTCATGAAAAAGGGAGGTTTTTGTGGTTGGTGCACTAATTGTAAGTGTATATTGTGTTTTTTATGTTGATTTAATATATATATATATATATATATATATATACATATATACTTTTTTTTTTTTTTTTTAAATAAAAATGAATAAAATTATTCTGCGGCCCGGTGGTTGGGGACCACTGATTTATACAACAAAGTTCTGAAGCTTAATGATATATCAGATGGTAAGTGTTTTTTTTTTAAATATATATATATATATATATATATATGTGTGTGTGTATATATATAAATAAATATAACATATATATATGTATATATATATATCACATATATATATATGTGTGTGTGTGTATGTATATATATATATATACATATATATATATATATATATATATATATATATATATATATATATATACATATATATATGTATACTGTGTGCTGTACCTCTGGCCTCACAAATGCACAAAAGTTCCTTTACATTCTGTCATGTCTTGTGATCATCTTTTGTTTAGTTATGTTCTGTTTTGCTTCAGACTCCATTGTTTCCTTTTTTTGCACTTCCTTGTTTGTTTTGTTTCCATGACTACCCATTAGTTTTCACCTGACCTCATGTCACACACCTGGACTTTTGTCCGTGTCTTTTTTTTTTAGTTATAGTGTTAAAATAACGCCTTGCCCGCTCCAACTTTCCTTTGCATTCCGGAAAAACAAACCCCAAAGTCCACGTTCTGACAGAAAGTCGCCAGCCTGACTACCTGGCAACTACAGGTTTAAATAATAGACATGATAAGTGACGGGTGTGCCAGTTCAAAACGTGAGACAGGTGCGTGACATGAGGACAGGTGAGAACTAACGGGTAGTCATGGAAACAAAACAAACAAGGAAGTGCGAAAACCGGAAACAACGGAGTCTTAAGCAAAAACGGAACATGATCACAAGACATGACACATTCTTGTAAAAAGTCAATATGTGAATAAACGCCATAAACAATAAATACAAATCTGCGATGAGGTAGCGACTTGTCCAGGGTGTACGCCGCCTTCTGACCGAATGCAGCGGAGATAGGCTCCAGCGACTACCCGCGACCCCGAAAGGGACAAGCGGTAGAAAAGGCATGGGGTTAAAGGCCGTAAACGCAACCATCGTATGTTGGGCGTGTCGTCACTGACCTGCAGAGCGCTGTTCAGGAAGCAGCTGTTCTGTCCCGGCTCGTTGCTCAGGCCCTTGCTGGGCGCGATGGAGGTCATGGTCCTCGGGGTCGCCAGCCCCTGCACCCCGCCGCCGGACGCAAAGTAGTTCCTCTTCCACGACATCCCGACCTGGGGCGGACAGAGCGCCGGCGTCTAAGTCACTCCCATGAGAGTGGAAGAGGGCGAATGGGAGACGAGGAGGCGTTAGATGCAGGAGACGCGCTGAGTCTTGGACGGGGATTTGGCCCCCATGCAAGTCTGGCCCCTGTCCAGTTGTGGTTTTACTCCCTCCGAATCCGCGCGATCACTGCCAGAGCCGCTGTTGGCGGTTGTCTGCGGCTGCTCTTTTGGCACGTTGTCCTTTGGCCGATCCTGTCAGATGAACGTCGCCGAGGCCGGCCAGACGCGCCCATGTCCTCCCCGCTGGACCTGAGGGACACAAAGACCTGAGCTGTCAGGGCACAAAGGGTCAAACGCCGTCTACGCTTTCGCGAGTAAACACCGACAGACACTTCTCCTTTGCACCTGGGATAGTATTTACCTTTCTTCTTCCAAAAAACATGGCACTGTAATGTCAATTGAGGTCACAGTGCTTCTCTAATAGTGGGACAAGGCGTGTATATATTTTCAAGCATTTATATATATATATATATATATATTAGGGCTGGGCAACGATTAAAAATTTTAATCGAAGTTAATCGCGCTATTTCTCCGATTAATCGCGATTAACTGCATTGTATACACAAAGCCCAATAATGAATTCAAAAGTAGTGTGTAGTGCACCTTTATTGGAATATTCTCCCACATGAACAAAAGCGCCAAAACATTTGTTGTGCAAACACAATTTAAATCAGTCCTTGTTAAACAGTAGCAGTTAAATAGCATATTTGATGAAAATCAACTCCAAAAATGTAAATACAAACATTTAAGCTTATTGCCACTGCCAGGGTATTTAAGTTATCCTGTTTGTTATGGAAAATAAATATAATCTACATACAAATCTCTGAGCCACAATCATAACATCTGAACAGGCAATTTCTGAGGTAACAGCAGAAAAAAATTTTTTTATGTTTAAAAAACCTATATTATAGGTAGTGGGCTGTTTTAGGGAAGTTTGGATCAAATTATCCGTAGTAGCAATATTAATAATGTTGTGTTTATTCTGCGTAGTGCACTTCAAATAATTATGACCATATCTAGGAATTGATATGATGGGAATTTTCCAATTGTTTGCTTGGTGCTTTGATGAACTGAAGGCATCATATACATGGTACTATATTGTGATGTTATGAGCCAGGGGAAAAAAGAACTACCCTACCCAGCATGCAACAGGAGTGAGGAGCATGTATAGGTTGTGTCGCCATGACGACATCTTGTATGTTGTGATATGCACGCTCTGAAAGCAAACGTTAAGAAGTCAGCCAACACTCCTGGTCTGCATTATTCATAAATAGACAGACAACACATATACTCCGCTGCTTCACAGGCCGCTGGATGTAGCCGGCAAAGTATTCCCATGCTAGCTAGCCGCTCTAGCAAGCACGCCTCATTCAGTCCAAAACGGCCCGATCTATCCACATCCAGAATTGTCTGGCGGTCGTAAGTGATCCCGGAGTGACCACGCTGTAAGCCAGCCAGGACATTTGCAGAATTGTCCGCTATTTTTGCCAAATGTTCCATCTTTACCAAGAGCCCCTCCACGCCGGGTGACGCCATCTTGTTTTATATATATATATATATATATATATATATATATATATGTCTTGATTGGATTATCCGGAGAATAGTGCTCGATACCGTGGTAGAGCGCAATATGTAGGTGTGGGAAAAAATCACAAGACTACTTCATCTCTACAGATCTGTTTCATGAGGGGTTCCCTCAATCATCAGGAGATTTTAATGGAAGCATTCACATACAATGGTTTGTATAGAGCACAGAGTGGGTGGGTACAAGCAGGCGTAGGGTGTGGTGATTGGCTCATGTGTTACCTAGGAGGTGTTTCCGCCTGTGGCGGCATGTTGAAATGATTTCACTGCGCTTGTTGAGGGATGATAGCTCTGGATGATATATAATAAACAGTTTCTCTTTTAAGCATAGGTTGCATCTTTTATTACCACTGTTGTAAGGTGTGCTGGATGCAAGAATTTGCCATGTTATTGAATATTCAACATTATTGTCTTTGAGGTTCCAAATGTGTTTGCTGAGTTCGGTAGAATTCTGCAAAGTCTGGTTTCTAAAGGAGGCGTTGTGATTATTCCATCTTGTTTTGAACGCTCCTTTGGTTAATCCTACGTACGTGTCGGATGTGCTAATGTCCTTGCGTATTACCTTTGCTTGGTAAACGACTGATGTCTGTAAGCACCTTCCGTTGAGAGGGCAATCAGGTTTCTTGCGACAGTTACATTCATTATTGGTTTCAGAGTCGTTTAGTCTGGGGGTAGGCAGTCCTTTTGCAATTGCTTTGTTGTGGTTTGAAATGATTTGTTGCATGTTATTCATACAGCTGTAGCTCAATTTAATGTTGTTCTTGTTGAATATTTTTCTTAGGGTGTTGCCTTTGGGGAAGTGTTTGTCGATCAGAGTGAGGAACTTGCGGCCGATGTTGGTTGAGACGTCTTTGCTGAATGGCGGATTGTACCAGATGATGTTGTTTCGTTTTCTGCTCTTTTTTGGTTGGTTTCCTGGGGTGGGTTCATAGGTGAGGGTGAAGTTGTATCCGCTTTCATCAAGTACTTTCTGGTACGGGGGGGTTGCTTGGTCGAATTCAGCTTTGCTGGATGACAGCATCGATAGCCTTTTATTAATTCCGGTAGGTATTCTTTTCGTGGTGGTGGGTGGGTGGTTGCTGTCGTGGTGCACGTATTGGAGTGTTGTGTTGGGTTTCGTGAATGGTTGGTAGCTGTTATTTCTCAGGTTGAAAGTGACGTCGAGGAAGTTGACGGTTTGCTTGTTGGCTTCAATCGTGATCCGTAGGCAAAGACGTCTCAACCAACATCGGCCGCAAGTTCCTCACTCTGATCGACAAACACTTCCCCAAAGGCAACACCCTAAGAAAAATATTCAACAAGAACAACATTAAATTGAGCTACAGCTGTATGAATAACATGCAACAAATCATTTCAAACCACAACAAAGCAATTGCAAAAGGACTGCCTACCCCCAGACTAAACGACTCTGAAACCAATAATGAATGTAACTGTCGCAAGAAACCTGATTGCCCTCTCAACGGAAGGTGCTTACAGACATCAGTCGTTTACCAAGCAAAGGTAACACGCAAGGACATTAACACATCCGACACGTACGTAGGATTAACCGAAGGAGCGTTCAAAACAAGATGGAATAATCACAACGCCTCCTTTAGAAACCAGACTTTGCGTAATTCTACAGAACTCAGCAAACACATTTGGAACCTCAAAGACAATAATGTTGAATATTCAATAACATGGCAAATTCTTGCATCCAGCACACCTTACAACAGTGGTAATAAAAGATGCAACTTATGCTTAAAAGAGAAACTGTTTATTATATATCATCCAGAGCTATCATCCCTCAACAAGCGCAGTGAAATCATTTCAACATGCCGCCACAGGCGGAAACACCTCCTAGGTAACACATGAGCCAATCACCACACCCTACGCCTGCTTGTACCCACCCACTCTGTGCTCTATATAAACCATTGTATGTGAATGCTTCCATTAAAATCTCCTGATGATTGAGGGAACCCCTCATGAAACAGATCTGTAGAGATGAAGTAGTCTTGTGAGTTTTTCCCACACCTATATATATATATATATATATATTTATTAGGGGTGGGCAAATTAATGCGTTAATTACGTGTTAACTCATCAATCTATTAACGCCAACAATTATTTTATCGCACATTTGCGTATGTTGTTTACATGCTTTTATTTTGTTAACGCCTTTTCTTAACAAGATGGCATCTCCCGGATGTACTTTTCCCATCTTATATAATAAGATGGGAAAAGGCTGGGGAAGGATGAGTAAAAAAATACAATCTAGACTGGGCTTCTCAAGGGGCCCAGTCTGGAGTGGGAAAAAAACCTCCATAGCAAAGCACATATACATATTACAACATACATCTCGAGATATCTAGCAACAGAGGGAAGGTAGTTCAAGGTCATGGTGGTAGGCCGCAGCTCTTCAGGCGCTGACCATCCATTCATCACCACTACGGGATTTGCATCGAGAGCGTTGGGTTGGGGGGAGGAGAGGGGCTATGTGTGGCGTATATTTTTTGTGGATGTGTGTTTGTGAGCCCGTAGTGTGTCTCTGTTCAGCGGCCTTGATGTAATGAAGAGTCGCTAGTCCAAAGTCAACAACAACAAGTGTGTCCATGAGAGACAAAAAGGGAGTTTGTTGTGTCTTCGCTGCACTGTCCTTCGGGAGAGTCTCGAAGCCAGGGAAACAATCCAAGTTAGAATGATTTGAATGCGAGTGAAAATAAAATTTGCTTTTCACTCTAAATTGTCTATGACTGGTCCTCAAACCTGCGAGGTAGACAGTCCGATGTAATCCACAGTTCTTCCCGCATCCTCCGATCATTTGTGGCAGCTTTGGGGTACTTTGAAGACTGCCAGCAACTTCCAATTTGTCGACAAACCAGAGCAACGCTTACTCCAATCAGCAGATGTCCTGTTGTCATCATTCCCAATAGGTGGATATCTTCACGTCCTCGACAGAAAAGAGTCGCCAGGCACGCGGCAGTCCTTCTTCTCCCAAGAGTCCGTGGTGTGTCCAGCAACAACCGCTTCGTCATAACAGGGGGTTCCCCCAAACCCAAGATCTTGTCAATTTTTTTGAGCCCAGTTAAATAGTTCCAATGTTTAGATTTGGAGAGCAGTGCAAAAAGAGGCAACAAGAAAGTTAAGACAAAAGAAAGAAGCAAGCAGGAGAGATGAGGGAGAGGAAAGGGGAGCGTCCACCCTCGTTGAGTTCTGGAGAGAAACAGCATTCTTTATTCCCACGATCCCACTGTCAAGCATGGTGGTGGTAGCATTATGCACTGGGCCTGTTTTAGGATTCAGGTTTTAGAACGGCCTTCCCAAAGTCCTGACTTAAACGTGTGGACAATGCTGAAGAAACAAGTTCATGTCAGAAAACCAACACATTTAGCTGAACTGCACCAATTTTGTCAAGAGGAGTGGTCAAAAATTCAATTAGCAGCCTGTGGATGGCTACCAAAAGCGCCTTATTGCACTGAAACTTGCTTTTGACCCGGCACATTTGCTCACATTTTCAGTAAACCCATAATAAATTCATAAAAGAACCAAACTTCATGAATGATTTTTTTTGTGACCAACAAGTATGTGCTCCAATCACTCGATCACAACAAAAATAAGACTTGTAGAAATGATTGGAAACTCAAGTCAGCCATTACATTATGATCTTTACAAGTGTATGTCAACTTTTGACCACGACTGTATATTATGTATATATCGTACAACCCTACTATAGATTACGATAGTTGTTGAACTGAAAATTTAAAAGATGGATGGACTGGAGGTGTTTGATCGGATGAACCTGTTTACTTCCCCTGCCAGGTCATCGTGACATGGCACCGGCACCGGCACCGGCACGCTGAAATCATTTCATAATCACTACTTAGCGACAATACGTACACAACATTGCATAACGCCACAGGAGCGCGAGCTAATGGAGCCGCAGTGCCTTTTTTGGCAAAGGCCCGCCTTCCTGTCTTCGTTGCCAGGTTGCTCTGACGGCACTACCTTTCTCTACGGAAGCGGCGCCAGAGGGCGGGCGGCGGGCGGGCCGGCGGGCGTCGCGACGGAGAAAGCTAATCTATCCATCCATCGCTAACGGTATCCGTCAGAACATTCCGCGCATAAATACACGAACCCAGCTTGGGTTTACGGAGGGGATTTGGCAACCCTGTTTGACATTTTTCGCCTCTCCGGAACAGTATTTCGAGCTTCTGTTTCAGCATACAGGGACTGTTCGTGTGTGTGCGTGTACGTGTGTGTGTGTGTGTGTGTGTGTGTGTGTGTCCCGCAGAGTGGGTGTGGAGAGTGTGATCACACATTCTCTTTCTGACTGCACCCCTCAGTCTCCAACAAACCCAGCAAGATCACTCTGGCAAGTGCTGTTATATGCGGTCTGTGTATTGGTGTGTGTGTGTGTGTGTGTGTGTGTGTGTCCGTGTGTCCTGGCAATGCTGACTTCATGGGGACATGGCTCTGTTTACACATTGGGGACGGAACAAACAGCTCCCCAAAAGGGAAACCTTTTTAAAGGATATTCAGATCCATTCTAAAGATGCCTAAGTGATTTTTAAGCGTTGGCCCATAAAAAACATGTTTACTGGTTATCTGTTGTGTTTTACTAAGGACTGAGGGGAGGTGACAGCAACAGACACCAGAGGGTCGGTATATTTCTTAAGTATTTATTATATATATATATATATATATATACTATATATATCATAAACAAACAATAATAATTTAACTAACCAAGTAAATGGAGCGTGACAAAGTCCAAGAGTGTGTATGGTGTAAGACTATGTGTGGAGATTAGCTGTTGAGTGTTACTATAAATGTTGAACGAGAGCGAAGGAACACGGAAGTCTGTGGGGCAGGCAGATGATCCAAGGCGAGCGAGAGGCATCGAGAGAAACGTGTCCAAGTGGGTGGGCGAGAATCCAAAAGGGCAGTACGGGAGGGGATCACGGAAGAAATCACGGGAAGTCAAAGGAACAGGAGACTATTCTCCGGTATGGCATGGCGGGTTGTGCGGGCTTAAGAAGGCAGCTTGTTTATCCCAGGCAGGTGTGCTAACTAATATATAACTAATATATTTTTCCAAAACTAAAATCTGGTTGAGTGTTCAGATGGCATGATTATAAAACGTTATTACCTTAAAGTATGCTTCACATTCAGAATTTTTCATCCGTCTATATATGGTAGTTGGAGTTGCAGGCAACTTCATTGCAACAAATTAGCAGTTTTCAGGATTTGTTTGAACATTTAAGTGGTGAAACTTCCTATAAGAGGAAAGCTGTAGTGCTGTATTCTGAGGATCATGTCATATTTAATTTGAACTTTTTTTTTTTTTAATGATCCTCAGTATCCATCCATCTTCTTCTGCTTATCCGAGGTCGGGTCGCGGGGGCAGCAGCCTAAGCAGGGAAGCCCAGACTTTCCTTTCCCCAGCCACTTCGTCCAGCTCCTCCCGGGGGATCCCAAGGCGTTCCCAGGCCAGCTGGGAGAGATAGTCTTCCCAACGTGTCTTGGGTCTTCCCCGTGGCCTTCTATCAGTCAGACGTGCCCGAAACACCTCCCTAGGGAGGCGTTCGGGTGGCATCCTGACCAGATGCCCGAACCACCTCATCTGGCTCCTCTCCATGTGGAGGAGCAGCGGCTTTACTTTGAGTCCCTCCCGGATGGCAGAGCTTCTCACCCTATCTCTAAGGGAGAGACCCGCCACCCGGCGAAGGAAACTCATTTCGCCCGCTTGTACCCGTGATCTTGTCCTTTCGGTCATAACCCAAAGTTCATGACCATAGGTGAGGATGGGAATGTAGATCGACCGGTAAATTGAGAGCTTTGCCTTCCGGCTCAGCTCCTTCTTCACCACAACGGATCGATTCAGCGTCCGCATAACTGAAGACGCCGCACCGATCCGCCTGTCAATCTCACGATCCACTCTTCCCTCACTCGTGAACAAGACTCGGAGGTACTTGAACTCCTCCACTTGGGGCAGGGTCTCCTCCCCAACCCGGAGATGGCCATCCACCCTTTTTCCGGGCGAGAACCATGGACTCGGACTTGGAGGTGCTGATTCCCATCCCAGTCGCTTCACACTCTGTTGCGAACCGATCCAGTGAGAGCTGGAGATCTTGGCCAGATGAAGCCATCAGGACCACATCATCTGCAAAAAGCAGAGACCTAATCCCGTGGCCACCAAACCTGATACCCTCAACGCCCTGAATGCGCCTAGAAATTCTGTGAATAAAAGTTATGACACAGAATCCGTGACAAAGGGCAGCCTTGGCGGAGTCCAACCCTCACTGGAAATGTGTCCGACTTACTGCCGGCAATGCGGACCAAGATCTGACACTGATCGTACAGGGAGCGGACCGCCACAATCAGACAGTCCATGATCCCATACTCGTGTTTACTCTTTCATGCAATTTCATAGTCCATGCTGCCCTGCTCACGTCACCGCAAGTAAGTTTTTGTTTATTTATGCCAAAGTTTAGTGTTTTTTTGTTTCATGACCACAGTTTACTTCAAAGTGCTAGTTTTGTTACCTGTGTTGAGTTTTGTACCTCGGCTGCGAGCGCTTTTTGTTTGCACGTTTTATTGTCAAAGAATTAAATCATGTATTCACCTTCACGCCATGTCCGGTCCAGTTCATTTGCATCTCGGGAAAACTATCCACGCAGAAAGCTGCACCATAGTCTAAGTTATGACAGGGCGCACTGGATTAAAAGGCGCATGTTACCCCATACTCCCTGAGCACTCCCCACAGGACTTCCCGGGGTACACGGTCGAATGCTTTCTCCAAGTAGACTGGTTGGGCAAACTCCCATGCACCCTCAAAGACCCTGCCGAGAGTACGGAGCTGGTCCACAGTTCCAGGACCATGACGTAAACCCCACTGTCCCTCCTGATTACGAGGTTCGACTATCAGGTGTAGGCTCCTCTCCAGTACACCGGAATAGACCTTACCGGGAAAGCTGAGGATTGTGATCCCACGTCAGTTGGAACACACCCTCTAGTTCCTCCTTCTTAAATAGATAGATAGTACTTGATTGATTTCTTCAGCAGAGTTCCTTCAGTAAGTCGGACCAGTAAGACTCACACCTTGGTCCTCAGTAGTCACGTACAAATGTGTGTGATTCATACAAAATGATTGAAATTTGGTCCCCATGAACCATATTAACTCTTTTTCCCCAGGGTCCCCAGTAAGTATGATCAGCACATTACTTCGTCAATCCAGAGATTTAAAGACGTGTATGAGCTAACTGGGCAGTGGCCATTTTACAAAAAAATGTTTATGCCTCCACAACCTGTAGAAAGGGTGGTCCCCACAAGTCACGAACAACCAAATGATAACCTGTGTGTGTGTGTGCGTGTGTGTGTTTATGCCTCCACAACCTGTAGAAAGGGTGGTCCCCACAAGTCACGAACAACTAAATGATAACCTGTATGTGTGTGTGTGTTTATGCCTCCACAAACTGTAGAAAGGGTGGTCCCCACAAGTCACGAACAACCAAATGATAACCTGTGTATGTGTGTGTGTGTGTGTGTGTTTATGCCTCCACAACCTGTAGAAAGGGTGGTCCCCACAAGTCACGAACAACCAAATGATAACCTGTGTGTGTGTGTGTGTGTGTGTGTGTGCGTGTGTGTGTTTATGCCTCCACAACCTGTAGAAAGGGTGGTCCCCACAAGTCACGAACAACCAAATGATAACCTGTATGTGTGTGTGTGTGTGTGTGTGTGTGTGTTTATGCCTCCACAACCTGTAGAAAGGGTGGTCCCCACAAGTCACGAACAACCAAATGATAACCTGTGTGTGTGTGTGTGTGTGTGTGTGTGTGTTTATGCCTCCACAACCTGTAGAAAGGGTGGTCCCCACAAGTCACGAACAACTAAATGATAACCTGTATGTGTGTGTGTGTTTATGCCTCCACAAACTGTAGAAAGGGTGGTCCCCACAAGTCACGAACAACCAAATGATAACCTGTGTATGTGTGTGTGTGTGTGTGTGTGTTTATGCCTCCACAACCTGTAGAAAGGGTGGTCCCCACAAGTCACGAACAACCAAATGATAACCTGTGTGTGTGTGTGTGTGTGTGTGTGTGCGTGTGTGTGTGTTTATGCCTCCACAACCTGTAGAAAGGGTGGTCCCCACAAGTCACGAACAACCAAATGATAACCTGTATGTGTGTGTGTGTGTGTGTGTGTGTGTGTTTATGCCTCCACAACCTGTAGAAAGGGTGGTCCCCACAAGTCACGAAAAAACAAATGATAACCTGTGTATGTGTGTGTGTCTTTTTATGCCTCCACAACCTGTAGAAAGGGTGGTCCCCACAAGTCACGAACAACCAAATGATAACCTGTGTGTGTGTGTGTGTGTGTGTGTGTGTTTATGCCTCCACAACCTGTAGAAAGGGTGGTCCCCACAAGTCACGAACAACCAAATGATAACCTGTGTGTGTGTGTGTGTGTGTGTGTGTGCGTGTGTGTGTGTGTGTGTGTTTATGCCTCAACAACCTGTAGAAAGGGTGGTCCCCACAAGTCACGAACAACTAAATGATAACCTGTGTGTGTGTGTGTGTGTGTGTGTGTGTGTGTGTGTGTGTGTGTGTGTTTATGCCTCCACAACCTGTAGAAAGGGTGGTCCTCACAAGTCACGAACAACCAAATGATAACCTGTGTGTGTGTGTGTGTGTGTGTGTGTGTGTGTGTGTGTGTGTGTGTGTGTGTGTGTGTGTTTTTGTTGTGTGTGTGCGTGTGTGTGTTTATGCCTCCACAACCTGTAGAAAGGGTGGTCCCCACAAGTCACGAACAACCAAATGATAACCTGTGTGTGTGTGTGTGTGTGTGTGTGTGTGTGTGTGTGTGTGTGTGTGTGTGTGTGTGTGTGTGTGTGTGTGTGTGTGTGTGTGTGGTCGGCCAGTTACCATGGAAATAGGCCAAGCAAGCAGGCACGCGGGAGGAAAAGCCGAAGCATGTGATATTAGCGCGCATACACATGCTGCTCTCAAACACACATGTGGAGACACATGGGGGCAGTGATGATGATAATGATGATGATGTGTATTGATGACACAGACCTCCTGGAAGCCAGACTGAGTAAAAGCGCCACGTTCGTTAAATTCTCTGACCGTGCAGGAAGCAGTAGAACGGGGGTCGGGAACCTTTTTGGCTGAGAGAGCCATGAAAGCCAAATATTTTAAGATGTATTTCCGTGAGAGCCGTATAATATTTTTAACACTGAATACAACTGTCGGATATTTATTAAACAGACAAGAAGCAAGGAATTAAACAGAGACTGGATTCAATTTACAGTGAGGCAAAAAAGTATTTAGTCAGCCAGCGATTGTGCAAGTTCTCCCACTTAAAAAGATGACAGAGGTCTAGCTCCATCCTATCTTGCCGATTGTATTGTACCATATGTCCCGGCAAGAAATCTGCGTTCAAAGGACTCCGGCTTATTAGTGATTCCCAAAGCCCAAAAAAAGTCTGCGGGCTATAGAGCGTTTTCCGTTCGGGCTCCAGTACTCTGGAATGCCCTCCCGGTAACAGTTGGAGATGCCACCTCAGTAGAAGCATTTAAGTCTCACCTTAAAACTCATTTGTATACTCTAGCCTTTAAATAGACTCCCTTTTTAGACCAGTTGATCTGCCGTTTCTTTTCTTTTTCTCCTATGTCCCACTCTCCCTTGTGGAGGGGGGCCGGTCCGATCCAGTGGCCATGTACTGCTCGCCTGTGTATCGGCTGGGGACATCTCTGTGCTGCTGATCCGCCTCCGCTTGGGATGGTTTCCTGCTGGCTCCGCTGAGAACGGGACTCTCGCTGCTGTGTTGGATCCGCTTTGGACTGGACTCTGGCGACTGTGTTGGATCCATTATGGATTGAACTTTCACAGTATCATGTTAGACCCGCTCGACATCCATTGCTTTCGTCCTCTCCAAGGTTCTCATAGTCATCATTGTCACCGACGTCCCACTGGGTGTGAGTTTTCCTTGCCCTTATGTGGGCCTACCGAGGATGTCGTAGTGGTTTGTGCAGCCCTTTGAGACACTAGTGATTTAGGGCTATATAAGTAAACATTGATTGATTGATTGATTGTGTTTATGTTGTGTTACAGTGCGGATGTTCTCCCGAAATGTGTTTGTCATTCTTGTTTGGTGTGGGTTCACAGTGTGGCGCATATTAGTAAGAGTGTTAAAGCCGTTTATATCACAACCATCAGTGTAACCTGTTGACCGAGTATGCCTTGCAGTCGATGATGTGTGCTAGCAGGGGTCGCATGCTACATGTGACTGGCCGGCGGGCATATAGCCTGGCGTGAGGGCGGGCACGACGATATGTTTTAGAGAACGTTAAAAGCATTGTTACCACGACATGCCCTCATAATAGTAAACCGGAGAATGTTAGCCCAGGGATATTTCTGGGAAAAGACACTGAAATCCGGACAATATCCCGGAAAAGTCTTGAGGGTCGGCAAGTATGCAGCTGAGCCACATCAGACTGATTTACAAAGATACACAGAATTGCTATTGTGACATCTAGTGGACACATTTAGAACAGCCGTTTCATTCAGTCAAAAATTTCGGCTGATTTTTGTATTTAGCAAACTCATCCCGCAGGCCGGTTAAAACCTGTTCGCGGGCCGTACGTTTGACACCCATGGGTTAGAGCGGGGGTGTCAAACTCAAACACAGAGTGGGCCAAAATTTTAAACGGAACACAGCCGGGGGCCAAGGTTTAACAAATGGACCTTTTAATAGGGACCCAAACAAGTTTTGCATTAAATATTGAACAAGCAAGGCTTTTATAACTTTAGTGACGTGCAAAATCCAGTTTCAAATAATAATAATAGTATTTAAAAAAAAAAAATCAATGGCATATCAAATACAATTTAAATAAAAATGGTATGCCTTTTTTTCTATTTGCAATCTTCTGAGGTAAATATCACATTTTTTCCACAGGCTAATAATAAATTTGAAAATAGAATAACAATAATGAATGAACCAAACATTCAAGCCTTGAAGTAGCAAGAGAAAATGCATGAATAAAACATTAATTTTTGCTCAGTTTGCTGGAAGTTTCCCGGAAGAGTTAGTGCTGCAAGGGGTTCTGGGTATTTGTTCTGTTGTGCTACGGTGCGGATGTTCACCCGAAATGTGTTTGTCATTCTTGTTTGGTGTGGGTTCACAGTGTGGCGCATATTTGGAACAGTGCTAAAGTTGTTTATACGGCCACCTTCAGTGTGATCTGTATGGTTGTTGACCAAGTATGCTTGCATTCACTTGTGCGTGCGTGTGTGTGTGTGTGTGTGTGTGTGTGTGTGTGTAAAAGCCACAAATATTACGTGACACGTTGTTAGTATGGAGGAAAAGCGGACGTGACGACAGGTTGTAGAGAACGCTAAAGGCAGTAAAGACACGCCCCCAATATAGTTGTCCAGGTGGAAATCGGTAGAAATTCGGGAGAATGGTTGCCCCGGGAGATTTTTGGGAGGGGCACTGAACTTCGGGAGTCTACCACGAAAATTAGGAGGGTTGGCAAGTATGAGTATTAGCGGTGAATGCTAAATTAATATTGCCTCAAGGGCCAAGTTAAATTACACGGCGGGCCAGATTTGGCCCACGGGCCAGAGTTTGACACCCATGGGTTAGAGTGTCCGCCCTGAGATCGGTAGGTTGTGAGTTCAAACCCCGGCCTAATCGTACCAAAGACTATTAAAAAATTGGACCCGTTACCTCCCTGCTTGGCACTCAGTATCAAAAGGGTTGGAATTGGGGGTTAAATCACCAAAAATGATTCCCAGGCGTGACCACGGCTGCTGCTCACTGCTCCTCTCACCACCCAGGGGGTGATCAAGGGTGATGGGTCACATGCAACCCATCGACAATGACGTCTCTGCCCTAAATGACGCCTTTGTTTCCCTCCTGCGTCTTTAACTCACTCTGACAAGTGCTGGCATTGTCGTGCTTTTTGTGCGACCGTGAAAAATGTCCCTTCATTCATGTTGTCTTTTTTTGCATCCCCCCCCCTCCCCGAAGAAAAAAAAAACCTGTCCGTGGGTGACCTCACAGTTTTGTTCCCTGTAAGTGGGTTATGTGTAACTTCAAATAGCCCCCCTTGTTGACAATGGAGAGGGTCCATCCTCCCTTCTCTCTTCTATCCTCTTTCATCCTCTTTCATCCTCCTCGTGCAGATTCTTCTTCTTCTTCTTGGTGCATTCGTCAAGGTCACTTCCCGTAAAGCAGGGGTCGGCATCCCAAAAATGTTAAAAGAGCCATACTGGATAAAAAAAACCACACACAAAAATCTGTCTAGAGCCGCAAAAGATGTAAAGCCTTATATAAGTGTTATAATGATGACAACACATGATGTAAGTGTCTATATTAGCCTACTATCAAAATGACTTTAAAAGCCTTATATAGGTGTTATAATGATGGCAACACGTGATGTAAGTGTCTATATTAGCCTACTATCAAAATGACTTTAAAAGCCTTATATGAGTGTTATAATGATGGCAATACATGATGTAAGTGTCTATATTAGCCTACTATCAAAATGACTTTAAAAGCCTTATATAAGTGTTATAATGATGGCAACACATGATGTAAGTGTCTATATTAGCCTACTATCAAAATGACTTTAAAAGCCTTATATGAGTGTTATAATGATGGCAATACATGATGTAAGTGTCTATATTAGCCTACTATCAAAATGACTTTAAAAGCCTTATATAAGTGTTATAATGATGACAACACATGATGTAAGTGTCTATATTAGCCTACTATCAAAATGACTTTAAAGGCTTATATAAGTGTTATAATGATGGCAACACATGGTGTAAGTGTCTATATTAGCCTACTATCAAAATGGCTTTAAAAGCCTTATATAAGTGTTATAATGAAAGCAACACATGATATAAGTGTCTATATTAGCCTACTATCAAAATAACTTTAAAAGCCTTATCTAAGTGTTATAATGATGGCAACACATGATGTAAGTGTCTATATTAGCCTACTATCAAAATGACTTAAAAAGCCTTATATAAGTGTTATAATGAAAGCAACACATGATATAAGTGTCTATATTAGCCTACTATCAAAATAGCTTTAAAAACCTTATCTAAGTGTTATAATGATGGCAACACATGATGTAAGTCTCTATATTAGCCTACTATCAAAATGACTTTAAAAGCCTTATATAAGTGTTATAATGATGGCAACACATGATGTAAGTGTCTATATTAGCCTACTATCAAAATGACTTTAAAAGCCTTATATAAGTGTTATAATGATGGCAACACATGATGTGTCTATATTAGCCTACTATCAAAATGACTTTAAAAGCCTTATATAAGTGTTATAATGATGGCAACACATGATGTAAGTGTCTATATTAGCCTACTATCAAAATGACTTTAAAAGCCTTATATACGTGTTATAATGATGGCAACACATGATGTAAGTGTCTATATTAGCCTACTATCAAAATGACTTAAAAAGCCTTATATAAGTGTTATAATGAAAGCAACACATGATATAAGTGTCTATATTAGCCTACTATCAAAATAGCTTTAAAAACCTTATATAAGTGTTATAATGATGACAACACATGATGTAAGTGTCTATATTAGCCTACTATCAAAATGACTTAAAAGGCCTTATATAAGTGTTATAATGATGGCAACACATGATGTAAGTGTCTATATTAGCCTACTATCAAAATGACTTTAAAAGCCTTATATAAGTGTTATAATGATGGCAACACATGATGTAAGTGTCTATATTAGCCTACTATCAAAATGACTTTAAAAGCCTTATATACGTGTTATAATGATGGCAACACATGATGTAAGTGTCTATATTAGCCTACTATCAAAATGACTTAAAAAGCCTTATATAAGTGTTATAATGAAAGCAACACATGATATAAGTGTCTATATTAGCCTACTATCAAAATAGCTTTAAAAGTCTTATATAAGTGTTATAATGATGGCAACACATGATGTAAGTGTCTATATTAGCCTACTATCAAAATGACTTTAAAAGCCTTATATAAGTGTTATAATGATGGCAACACATGATGTAAGTGTCTATATTAGCCTACTATCAAAATGACTTTAAAAGTCTTATATAAGTGTTATAATGATGGCAACACATGACGTAAGTGTCTATATTAGCCTACTATCAAAATGACTTTAAAAGTCTTATATAAGTGTTATAATGATGGCAACACATGATGTAAGTGTCTATATTAGCCTACTATCAAAATGACTTTAAAAGCCTTATATAAGTGTTATAATGATGGCAACACATGATGTAAGTGTCTATATTAGCCTACTATCAAAATGACTTTAAAAGTCTTATATAAGTGTTATAATGATGGCAACACATGATGTAAGTGTCTATATTAGCCTACTATCAAAATGACTTTAAAAGCCTTATATAAGTGTTATAATGATGGCAACACATGATGTAAGTGTCTATATTAGCCTACTATCAAAATGACTTTAAAAGTCTTATATAAGTGTTATAATGATGGCAACACATGATGTAAGTGTCTATATTAGCCTACTATCAAAATGACTTTAAAAGCCTTATATAAGTGTTATAATGATGGCAACACATGATGTAAGTGTCTATATTAGCCTACTATCAAAATGACTTTAAAAGCCTTATATACGTGTTATAATGATGGCAACACATTATGTAAGTGTCTATATTAGCCTACTATCAATATGACTTTAAAAGCCTTATATAAGTGTTTTAATGAAGGCAACACATGATGTAAGTGTCTATATTAGCCTACTATCAAAATGACTTTAAAAGCCTTATATAAGTGTTATAATGATGGCAACACATGATGTAAGTGTCTATATTAGCCTACTATCAAAATGACTTTAAAAGCCGTATATAAGTGTTATAATGAAGACAACACATGATGTAAGTGTCTATATTAGCCTACTATCAAAATGACTTTAAAAGCCTTATATAAGTGTTATAATGATGGCAACACATGATGTAAGTGTCTATATTAGCCTACTATCAATATGACTTTAAAAGCCTTATATAAGTGTTATAATGATGGCAACACATGATGTAAGTGTCTATATTAGCCTACTATCAAAATGACTTTAAAAGCCTTATATAAGTGTTATAATGATGGCAACACATGATGTAAGTGTCTATATTAGCCTACTATCAAAATGACTTTAAAAGCCGTATATAAGTGTTATAATGAAGACAACACATGATGTAAGTGTCTATATTAGCCTACTATCAAAATGACTTTAAAAGCCTTATATAAGTGTTATAATGATGGCAACACATTATGTAAGTGTCTATATTAGCCTACTATCAATATGACTTTAAAAGCCTTATATAAGTGTTTTAATGAAGGCAACACATGATGTGTCTATATTAGCCTACTATCAAAATGACTTTAAAAGCCTTATATAAGTGTTATAATGATGGCAACACATGATGTAAGTGTCTATATTAGCCTACTATCAAAATGACTTTAAAAGCCTTATATAAGTGTTATAATGATGGCAACACATGATGTAAGTGTCTATATTAGCCTACTATCAAAATGACTTTAAAAGCCTTATATAAGTGTTATAATGATGGCAACACATGATGTAAGTGTCTATATTAGCCTACTATCAAAATGACTTTAAAAGCCGTATATAAGTGTTATAATGAAGACAACACATGATGTAAGTGTCTATATTAGCCTACTATCAAAATGACTTTAAAAGCCTTATATAAGTGTTATAATGATGGCAACACATTATGTAAGTGTCTATATTAGCCTACTATCAATATGACTTTAAAAGCCTTATATAAGTGTTTTAATGAAGGCAACACATGATGTGTCTATATTAGCCTACTATCAAAATGACTTTAAAAGCCTTATATAAGTGTTATAATGATGGCAACACATGATGTAAGTGTCTATATTAGCCTACTATCAAAATGACTTTAAAAGCCTTATATAAGTGTTATAATGATGGCAACACATGATGTAAGTGTCTATATTAGCCTACTATCAAAATGACTTTAAAAGCCTTATATAAGTGTTATAATGATGGCAACACATTATGTAAGTGTCTATATTAGCCTACTATCAAAATGACTTTAAAAGCCTTATATAAGTGTTATAATGAAGGCAACACATGATGTAAGTGTCTATATTAGCCTACTATCAAAATGACTTTAAAAGCCTTATATAAGTGTTATAATGATGGCAACACATTATGTAAGTGTCTATATTAGCCTACTATCAAAATGACTTTAAAAGCCTTATATAAGTGTTATAATGAAGGCAACACATGATGTAAGTGTCTATATTAGCCTACTATCAAAATGACTTTAAAAGCCTTATATAAGTGTTATAATGATGGCAACACATTATGTAAGTGTCTATATTAGCCTACTATCAAAATGACTTTAAAAGCCTTATATAAGTGTTATAATGAAGACAACACATGATGTAAGTGTCTATATTAGCCTACTATCAAAATGATCCTCGGTGAAGCATGTTTCATGTAAACAGTGGGAATTATAACAATTAGGTCATGTTTGCTTCTTTACAGAAACCATATTACAACAAAATATATATTTACCACTTTCGTGTGTTTTTTTAAAGAGCTCCAAGGAGCCACTAGGGCGGCGCTAAAGAGCCTCACGTGGCTCGGGAACAGGAGGTCTGATTGAGGAGCAGAGAATCGTGCGTTCCTTATCCGCTCCTTTCCTCATCCTCTGCTATCGTTTAATCTGCTCTTTCCTAAAACCACAACCTCTCTTAATCTCCCACTAAAAGATGAAATGTCAACAAGGGGGGGGGGGGGGGGGGGACACAGGGGGTGGGGGTCGCACGTGACGACGCCCTCAGGAAAAAAATTAGCTCGTGAATCATTCAATTGAATATAAGTTGAAAAGGATTAGCAAATCATTGTATTCTGTTTTTATTTACCATTTACACAACGTGACAAGAATACTAAATAAAAATAAAAGTCCTGTAAACACGGAGTAAAGAAAACAACTTTTGGGGCAACAGACTACAGACTGCAGTGAAGTAGGCCGGCTTCGTCGCGTGAAAAGCCTACAACTTTTGGTTGTGTTTTCCGCTATATTTGCTGAATGGTGATATACGATATATAAATCTCCATATTTTTTCCGTAAAGTAAAAACAAAACAATCCCAGCTACCTGAGATACTAAGTACGTAATTTTTATGACTTAGTAATTTACTCAGTCAAAAAAATGACTTACAAGGTCAAATGAATGACTTACTGTCAGTAAGTGTTTGCAAAAAAGTTTTTGGACTCTCACTATTATGCTATGATGCTAATTCCGTTTATCATCACATGACATAAGCCTCGTATAAAAAGCACAAGGGCCACAGCATCAGGACCCAAGAATACTAAATAAAAATAAAAGTCCTGTAAACATGGAGTAAATAAAACAACTTTTGGGGCAACAGACTACAGACTGCAGTGAAGTAGGCCGGCTTCGTCGCGTGAAGAAGTCTACAACTTTTGGTTGTGTTTCCCGCTATATTTGCTGAATGGTGATATACGATATACATCTCCATTTTTTTTCCGTAAAGTAAAAACAAAACAGTCCCAGTTACCTGAGATACTAAGTACGTCATTATTATGAATTAGTAATTTACTAAGTCAAGAAAATGACTTACAAGGTCAAATGAATGACTTACTGTCAGTAAGTGTTTGCAAAAAAGTTTTTTGACTCTCACTATTATGCTATGATGCTAATTCCGTTTATCATCACATGACATAAGCCTCGTAAAAAAAAGCACAAGGGCCACGGCATCAGGACCCAAGAATACTAAATAAAAATAAAAGTCCTGTAAACACGGAGTGAAGAAAACAACTTTTGGGGCAACAGACTACAGACTGCAGTGAAGTAGGCCGGCTTCGTCGCATGAAGAAGTGTACAACTTTTGGTTGTGTTTCCCGCTATATTTGCTGAATGGTGATATACGATATACATCTCCATTTTTTTTCCGTAAAGTAAAAACAAAACAATCCCAGCTACCTGAGATACTAAGTACGTCATTATTATGACTTAGTAATCTACTAAGTCAAAAAAATGACTTACAAGGTCAAATGAATGACTTACTGTCAGTAAGTGTTTGCAAAAAAGTTTTTGGACTCTCACTATTATGCTATGATACTAATTCCGTTTATCATCACATGACATAAGCCTCGTAAAAAAAGCACAAGGGCCACAGCATCAGGACCCGAGAATACTAAATAAAAATAAAAGTCCTGTAAACACGGAGTAAAGAAAACAACTTTTGGGGCAACAGACTACAGACTGCAGTGAAGTAGGCCGGCTTCGTCGCATGAAGAAGTCTACAACTTTTGGTTGTGTTTTCCGCTATATTTGCTGAATGGTGATATACGATATATAAATCTCCATATTTTTTCCGTAAAGTAAAAACAAAACAATCCCAGCTACCTGAGATACTAAGTACGTAATTTTTATGACTTAGTAATTTACTCAGTCAAAAAAATGACTTACAAGGTCAAATGAATGACTTACTGTCAGTAAGTGTTTGCAAAAAAGTTTTTGGACTCTCACTATTATGCTATGATGCTAATTCCGTTTATCATCACATGACATAAGCCTCGTAAAAAAAGCACAAGGGCCACAGCATCAGGACCCAAGAATACTAAATAAAAATAAAAGTCCTGTAAACACGGCGTAAAGAAAACAACTTTTGGGGCAACAGACTACAGACTGCAGTGAAGTAGGCCGGCTTCGTCGCATGAAGAAGTCTACAACTTTTGGTTGTGTTTTCCGCTATATTTGCTGAATGGTGATATACGATATACATCTCCATATTTTTTCCGTAAAGTAAAAACAAAACAGTCCCAGCTACCTGAGATACTAAGTACGTCATTATTATGACTTAATAATTTACTCAGTCAAAAAAATGACTTACAAGGTCAAATGAATGACTTACAAGGTCAAATGAATGACTTACTGTCAGTAAGTGTTTGCAAAAAACTTTTTGGACTCTCACTATTATGCTATGATGCTAATTCCCTTTATCATCACATGACATAAGCCTCGTATAAAAAGCACAAGGGCCACAGCATCAGGACCCAAGAATACTAAATAAAAATAAAAATCCTGTAAACAAGGAATAAATAAAACAACTTTTGGGCCAACAGACTACAGACTGCAGTGAAGTAGGCCGGCTTCGTCGCGTGAAGAAGTCTACAACTTTTGGTTGTGTTTTACGCTATATTTGCTGAATGGTGATATACGATATACATCTCGGTATTTTTTCCGTAAAGTAAAAACAAAACAGTCCCAGTTACCTGAGATACTAAGTACGTCATTATTATGAATTAGTAATTTACTAAGTCAAGAAAATGACTTACAAGGTCAAATGAATGACTTACTGTCAGTAAGTGTTTGCAAAAAAGTTTTTGGACTCTCACTATTATGCTATGATGCTAATTCCGTTTATCATCACATGACATAAGCCTAGTATAAAAAAGCATAAGGGCCACAGCATCAGGACCCAAGAATACTAAATAAAAATAAAAGTCCTGTAAACACGGAGTGAAGAAAACAACTTTTGGGCCAACAGACTACAGACTGCGGTGAAGTAGGCCGGCTTCGTCGCGTGAAGAAGTCTACAACTTTTGGTTGTGTTTTCCGCTATATTTGCTGAATGGTGATATACGATATACATCTCCATATTTTTTCCGTAAAGTAAAAACAAAACAGTCCCAGCTACCTGAGATACTAAGTACGTCATTATTATGACTTAATAATTTACTCAGTCAAAAAAATGACTTAAAAGGTCAAATGAATGACTTACTGTCAGTAAGAGTTTGCAAAAAAGTTTTTGGACTCTCACTATTATGCTATTATGCTAATTCCGTTTATCATCACATGACATAAGCCTTGTAAAAAAAAGCACAAGGGCCACAGCATCAGGACCCAAGAATACTAAATAAAAATAAAAGTCCTGTAAACAAGGAATAAATAAAACAACTTTTGGGGCAACAGACTACAGACTGCAGTGAAGTAGGCCGGCTTCGTCGCGTGAAGAAGTCTACAACTTTTGGTTGTGTTTTGCGCTATATTTGCTGAATGGTGATATACGATATATAAATCTCCATATTTTTTCCGTAAAGTAAAAACAAAACAATCCCAGCTACCTGTGATACTAAATACGTCATTATTATGACTTAGTAATTTAATAAGTCAAAAAAATGACTTACAAGGTCAAATGAATGACTTACTGTCAGTAAGTGTTTGCAAAAAAGTTTTTGGACTCTCACTATTATGCTATGATGCTAATTCCGTCTATCATCACATGACATAAGCCTCGTATAAAAAGCACAAGGGCCACAGCATCAGGACCCAAGAATACTAAATAAAAATAAATGCGGAGTAAAAAAAAAAAAAAAAAGGGGCCACATTGGGGCCTCCACTCCATCAAACCAAGGAGCACAGATAGCAGTCATTTAATGGGCTGATTACATCCACACGGGCTGTAAAAACATACTGTAAATTCACCAAAAGCCATTATGCTAACGCTGAAAGACGCTCGTAAAACCGCTCAAGTGCCCTATTTGTACCTTTTTTAAAGTGGTTGGGGTTTTTTTTTGCCTGTCGTCGTCCTTCAACCATTTTTTTTTTTAATGCGGACAGAAAAAAAATCACGTACGTCTTGTTTATCGCTCTTAAAGCTACAATATTTTTTAGGGGATAAAACTTCTCCACCAGACACAGCAGCAACAAACACTCTTTTGTGCAAAAATTAAAAAAAAATTCTAAACATTTAAAAGCCTCCTGAAGTGAGATGTTCTTATTTAAACGGGGATAGCAGCTCCATTCTATGTGTCATACTTCATCATTTTCCCATATTGCCATATTTTTGCTGAAAGGATTTAGTAGAGAACATCGATGATAAAGTTGGCAACTTTTGGTCGCTAATAAAAAAGCCTTGCCTGTACCGGAAGTAGCAGACGATGTGCGCGTGACGTCACGGGTTGTGGAGCTCCTCACATCTGAACATTGTTTATAATCATGGCCACCAGCAGCGAGAGCGATTCGGACCGAGAAAGCGACGATTCCCCCATTAATTTGAGCGAGGATGAAATATTGGTGGATGAGGAAAGTGAGAGTGAAGGACTAGAAAAGAAAAAAAAACTAGACGGCAAAGCGATTCAGATGTTATTAGACAAATTTACGAGGATAATTATGGAAAATCCCTTATCTGCTTATTGTGTTACTAGTGTTTTAGTGAGATTATATGGTCGTACCTGTACAACCTGAAAGTCTGAGGGGGTGTGGCCACGGGTGTGGTGACCGCCAGTGTCTCCGAGGGAAGCCACGTTTCTTGACGAGGCGAAGGCAGCCGTTGGGGCCGGGCTGAGATATTTTTTTTTTCCCCCTTCTCCACGGTGGAAGCATCCGACGGTTGGGGGCGGCCGGTGGGAGGAGGCAGGAGAGTCCGCAGCTGTGTCTTTGACGACGCAAGCTCTCCGCTCATGTCTACGGTAAGAGCCGTCTTATTACCAACATTTTCTCACCGCAACCTGCCGGTTGACATGTGGTCGGGAACCATGTTCGCTTGACCGCTCTGTTCCATATTCACCTTCGGGAATGTAAACAAGGAAACACCAGCTGTGATTGTGTTGCTAAAGGCAGCCGCAATACACCGCTTCCAACCTACATCTTTCTTCTTTGACGTCTCCATTATTCATTGAACAAATTGCGAAAGATTCACCAACACAGATGTCCATAATACTGTGGAATTATGCGATGAAAGGAGACGACTTACAGTTGGGAACGGTGCTGGACCAAAATGTCCTCTACAATGTGTGACGTCACGCGCACGCCTCATCATACCGTGACGTTTTAGCAGGATACTTCCACGCGGAATTTAAAACTGCAATTTAGTCAACTAAAAAGGCCGTATTGGCATGTGTTGCAATGTTAATATTTCATCATTGATATAGGAAACACCGGCTGTGTTTGTGTTGCTAAAGGCAGCCGCAATACACCGCTTCCCACCTACGTCTTTCTTCTTTGACGTCTCCATTATTCATTGAACAAATTGCAAAAGATTCAGCAACACAGATGTCCAGAATACTGTGAAATTATGCGATGAAAGCAGACGACTTACAGTTGGGAACGGTGCTGGACCAAAATGTCCTCTACAATGTGTGACGTCACGCGCACGCCTCATCATACCGTGACGTTTTAGCAGGATACTTCCGCGCGAAATTTAAAACTGCAATTTAGTAAACTAAAAAGGCCGTATTGGCATGTGTTGAAATGTTAATATTTCATCATTGATATAGGAAACACCGGCTGTGTTTGTGTTGCTAAAGGCAGCCGCAATACACCGCTTCCCACCTACATCTTTCTTCTTTGACGTCTCCATTATTCATTGAACAAATTGCAAAAGATTCAGCAACACAGATGTCCAGAATACTGTGGAATTACGCGATTAAAGCAGACGACTTATAGCTGGGATCGGGCTGGAAAAAATGTCCGCTGCAATTTATTAAACTAAAGCGGCCGTATTGTCATGTGTTGCAATGTTAATATTTCATCATTGATATATAAACTATCAGACTGCGTGGTGGCTAGTAGTGGCTTTCAGTAGGACTTTAAAAACACTGGAAGACATCCAGTTTGTCTCTAATGCAGACTTCTAAAGCTGCACCTCGGCTTCAGACGGCATTTGAAATCTGCAGCACTGGTCCTGATGAATATGTAGGACTTGCCGTGCACCCCAAATGTAATACAGCGGCCTGGGAGCCTGATGTCCAAAATCCCGCCCCCTGATGCCGGGCTTTTAAAACAGTTCCAAAGTGTTTTTAGTCCCCCCCCCCCCCCCCACCAAACCCCCCCTGCCGGGAACGCACCATTTTATGTGGACGCAGCTTTAATGCTAATGAGCCAAGTGTGTGTGTGTGTGTGTGTGTGTGTGTGAGGACTCCTACGGCCCCATTCGTCGCGGTTTACCTGACACATGAAATGTGACAAACGAGGTGCACTGTCCACATTCAATGTCGATCGATCGATGAATGTTGAGTCATATAGCCTTAAATCACGAGTGTCTCAAAGGGCTGCACGAGCCACAACGACATCCTCGGTTCAGGGCCCACACAAGGGCAAGGAAAAAACTCACCACCCGGTGGGATGTCAATGTGAATGACGATGGGAAACCTTGGGGAGGACCGCAGATGTGGGTGACCCCCCGTAGTGGAGACCGGATGCAATGGACGTCGAGTGGGTCTGACATAATAGTGTGAGAGTCCAGTCCATAGTGGATCTAGAATAATAGTGAGAGAGTCCAGTCCATAGTGGATCTAGCATAATAGTGGGAGTCCAGTCCATAGTGGATCTAGCATAATAGTGAGAGTCCAGTCCATAGTGGATCTAACATAATAGTGAGAGTCCAGTCCATAGTGGATCTAACATAATAGTGTAAGAATCCAGTCCTTAGTGGATCTAACGTAATAGTGGGAGTCGAGTCCATAGTGGATCTAACATAATAGTGAGAGACTACAGTCCATAGTGGATCCAACATAATAGTGGGAGTCCAGTCCATAGTGGATCTAGCATAATAGAGTAAGAATCCAGTCTGAGGTGGATCTAACGTAATAATGTGAGAGTCCAGTCCAAAGTGGATCTAACATAATAGTGAGAGTCCAGTCCATAGTGGATCTAACATAATAGTGAGAGTCCAGTCCATAGTGGATCTAACATAATAGTGAGAGTCCAGTCCATAGTGGATCTAACATAATAGTGAGACTCCAGTCCATAGTGGATCTAACATAATAGTGAGAGTCCAGTCCATAGTGGATCTAACATAATAGTGACAGTCCAGTCCATAGTGGATCTAACATAATAGTGAGAGTCCAGTCCATAGTGGATCTAACATAATAGTGAGAGTCCAGTCCATAGTGGATCTAACATAATAGTGAGAGTCCAGTCCATCGTGGATCTAACATAATAGTGAGAGTCCAGTCCATAGTGGATCTAACATAATAGTGTGAGAGTCCAGTCCATAGTGGATCTAACATAATAGTGAGACTCCAGTCCATAGTGGATCTAACATAATAGTGAGAGTCCAGTCCATAGTGGATCTAACATAATAGTGTGAGTCCAGTCCATAGTGGATCTAACATAATAGTGAGACTCCAGTCCATAGTGGATCTAACATAATAGTGAGAGTCCAGTCCATAGTGGATCTAACATAATAGTGTGAGAGTCCAGTCCACAGTGGATCTAACATAATAGTGAGAGAGTCCAATCCATAGTGGATCTAACATAATAGTGAGAGTCCAGTCCATAGTGGATCTAACATAATAGTGAGAGTCCAGTCCATAGTGGATCTAACATAATAGTGAGTGTCCAGTCCATAGTGGATCTAACATAATAGTGTGAGAGTCCAGTCCACAGTGGATCTAACATAATAGTGAGAGTCCAGTCCATAGTGGATCTAACATAATAGTGTGAGAGTCCAGTCCACAGTGGATCTAACATAATAGTGAGAGTCCAGTCCATAGTGGATCTAACATAATAGTGTGAGAGTCCAGTCCACAGTGGATCTAACATAATAGTGAGAGAGTGCAGTCCATAGTGGATCTAACATAATAGTGAGAGTCCAGTCCATAGTAAATCCAACATAATAGTGAGAGTCCAGTCCATAGTGGATCTAACATAATAGTGAGAGTCCAGTCCATAGTAGATCTAACATAATAGTGAGAGTCCAGTCCATAGTGGATCTAACATAATAGTGAGAGTCCAGTCCATAGTGGATCTAACATAATAGTGTGAGAGTCCAGTCCACAGTGGATCTAACATAATAGTGTGAAAGTGCAGTCCATAGTGGATCTAACATAATAGTGAGAGTCCAGTCCATAGTGGATCTAACATAATAGTGAGAATCCAGTCCATAGTAGATCTAACATAATAGTGAGAGTCCAGTCCATAGTGGATCTAACATAATAGTGAGAGTCCAGTCCATAGTGGATCTAACATAATAGTGAGAGTCCAGTCCATAGTGGATCTAACATAATAGTGTGAGAGTCCAGTCCACAGTGGATCTATCATAATAGTGTGAAAGTGCAGTCCATAGTGGATCTAACATAATAGTGAGAGTCCAGTCCATAGTGGATCTAACATAATAGTGAGAGTCCAGTCCATAGTGGATCTAACATAATAGTGAGAGTCCAGTCCATAGTGGATCTAACATAATAGTGAGAATCCAGTCCATAGTGGATCTAACATAATAGTGAGAGTCCAGTCCATAGTGGATCTAACATAATAGTGAGAGAGTCCAATCCATAGTGGATCTAACATAATAGTGAGAGTCCAGTCCATAGTGGATCTAACATAATAGTGAGAGTCCAGTCCATAGTAGATCTAACATAATAGTGAGAGTCCAGTCCATAGTGGATCTAACATAATAGTGAGAGTCCAGTCCATAGTGGATCTAACATAATAGTGAGAGTCCAGTCCATAGTGGATCTAACATAATAGTGTGAGAGTCCAGTCCACAGTGGATCTAACATAATAGTGAGAGAGTCCAATCCATAGTGGATCTAACATAATAGTGAGAGTCCAGTCCATAGTGGATCTAACATAATAGTGAGAGTCCAGTCCATAGTGGATCTAACATAATAGTGAGTGTCCAGTCCATAGTGGATCTAACATAATAGTGTGAGAGTCCAGTCCACAGTGGATCTAACATAATAGTGAGAGTCCAGTCCATAGTGGATCTAACATAATAGTGTGAGAGTCCAGTCCACAGTGGATCTAACATAATAGTGAGAGTCCAGTCCATAGTGGATCTAACATAATAGTGTGAGAGTCCAGTCCACAGTGGATCTAACATAATAGTGAGAGAGTGCAGTCCATAGTGGATCTAACATAATAGTGAGAGTCCAGTCCATAGTAAATCCAACATAATAGTGAGAGTCCAGTCCATAGTGGATCTAACATAATAGTGAGAGTCCAGTCCATAGTAGATCTAACATAATAGTGAGAGTCCAGTCCATAGTGGATCTAACATAATAGTGAGAGTCCAGTCCATAGTGGATCTAACATAATAGTGAGAGTCCAGTCCATAGTGGATCTAACATAATAGTGTGAGAGTCCAGTCCACAGTGGATCTAACATAATAGTGTGAAAGTGCAGTCCATAGTGGATCTAACATAATAGTGAGAGTCCAGTCCATAGTGGATCTAACATAATAGTGAGAATCCAGTCCATAGTAGATCTAACATAATAGTGAGAGTCCAGTCCATAGTGGATCTAACATAATAGTGAGAGTCCAGTCCATAGTGGATCTAACATAATAGTGAGAGTCCAGTCCATAGTGGATCTAACATAATAGTGTGAGAGTCCAGTCCACAGTGGATCTATCATAATAGTGTGAAAGTGCAGTCCATAGTGGATCTAACATAATAGTGAGAGTCCAGTCCATAGTGGATCTAACATAATAGTGAGAGTCCAGTCCATAGTGGATCTAACATAATAGTGAGAGTCCAGTCCATAGTGGATCTAACATAATAGTGAGAATCCAGTCCATAGTGGATCTAACATAATAGTGAGAGTCCAGTCCATAGTGGATCTAACATAATAGTGAGAGTCCAGTCCATAGTGGATCTAACATAATAGTGAGAGTCCAGTCCATAGTGGATCTAACATAATAGTGAGAGTCCAGTCCATAGTGGATCTAACATGATAGTGAGAGTCCAGTCCATGG